>NW_009218961.1:374-28123 GCF_000690835.1 Fulmarus glacialis
TATTACACTGGTTGTGCTACCACAGTGGGTATTAGAAAACCTTCAGTTGGGGCTTACACCTTCATCTCCCCAGTGTACTCCTTTGGTATGTCTTTATGATTTGCATACTTTGTAAGACAATTTCATGATGTCTTTGATATTTGTAATTCTATGCTTTGGAGAAATGATGCTCTGTATAGTCGTTTAGCTTGAGAGTCTGTACTCAAAGAGATCTTTCTGGATATGTTAATGCGGCAGCAGAAATGCTCTCTGTAAGTGAAATTACAAGGTGTTCTGCTCTTGTGGAAATTACTTCGCATCAACACTGCTTTCTAGAGCTACCCAACAAAGTCCCGATGATCATAGGGGAATTTGGGGTCTTTAGAAAATGTGTGTTGTTTCTCTGAGGTTTGTGATGCCCATCATAGAATCATAAAATCATTAAGGTTGGAAAAGACCTCTAAGAACATCAAGTCCATGCAGTTGTGGCAACAATGAGCTATGTAAAAGCCAGACACAAAAGTTCTATGTTTCCTTTGGTTTTACTACACAGCCAGCCCGTGACTATCTACCATGGCTTGAAAAATAAATACTGCGATGGCCAAAGAGACAGCTCTGTGCACGAATGTCAGCCGCCAAGGGCTATGGCTGTAAAACTTTAATGTTGTTAGGTGACACTAGAAGTGTTGCTATTAGTTTGTACAGTTTGTTAGAGTTTTACAGAACATAGCACAGGATAACAAAACTCTTTAGTATAAGCTCACATAAAGCTCTCATTCTGCTGCTTTTCTCTTGGATTCCTAGCTATGATATAAAATATAGTGCCTTCCTGTATCTTTTCGTGCCTCCAATATCTGTCTGCCAACTCGTTAGGCTGCAGTTTGTTCCACATAGAATATATTCTAGGAGTAAAAACCAAACCAAAACAAAAAACCCAAACAAAAAGGTGATCCATATTTACATTTATTTATACAAGTACCTAAGTATTTCTAATGCCATCTTCTGAGGATGGAAGCTGTCCCATTGATTAAACAGGCTTGGGGTATTCCTGGGCATACTTTAATTCATGTTGCCTTCTAGTTTACCAACAAAAATATGTTAAAGAAATCGTCCATGTAGTAATGGAGAGCCTGAAAGGAAGCCAGATCCAGTTATCTATATACTTTGCTATGAAATTCTAGATAGTTATACATATTTTCCACTCTCTGCACAGATGCAGGAGGATTGCACTGGTGTTTTGATGCCCCACTGGGGCTTTTATTTATTGTCTTTTCCTTAACCCAAAGGATGCTGCTTTTTCTGTTTAGGAAATAAGTTTGGGAAAACATTGTTGGCCTCTCCTGATTATATTGCAAGTCTTCTGACTTGGTGTCTTTTAATTTCAGCGCTGTCTAATGAACATATATATTCATTATGACTAATGTAAAAGAGCAAGCTTCCAACCAAAATCTGGAAACGTGACTTGAATGTATTTTAAAGGTTCAGAATGAAGAAAGAGGATCTAATTCATGGATACTGAGCTTTCTCACCCTTGATCCCTGTCTCCTGCCTCTATGTGCATGGGGTTTTTTTGTGGGAAAGCAAACAACAACAACAACCCCTCATGAATGCAAACCTCACTGGGGAACTCCCTTCTGGGCTCTACCCCACTGCACAGCAATACAGACAGCCCAGCGGCACGCAGGGATCCACATTCCTTTCAAAGAAATAGAGCGTATAGGCTCAGATGAATACACTGATTCCAAATAGGCTTTGATTAAAATAATGGTTTAATTTGAACTGTCTCTGTATTATGATCTACACGCACAGACTGCGATAAAATGGTCCGGCTGCATCCATAGAAGTCTTACACCTGCCTAGCTAACGTAACAGACCTACTCACTGCGGTCAGGAGGATGTCTGCTTGCAGCAACATTTGTCGTCTTCTCTCTTTTGGGTCACTTTTATGGACTCAGAGTTCTTAGTTCCCCTTTGTAGCTGCAGAATTAATCGGAAAAAACAATTTCCCCGGTGTCCTTTGCTCTGCTCCTTGCCGTACAGGGTCAGGAGCACATCACAAACCCAGATATAACTTCAGAGGTGAACGGAGGCATCTTGTTCTTTACACAACAGGTCACTGTTGTCCCCTTCCTTCTCACCTGCCAGGAAGACCTGTTAAAATGAGAACCTGACAATGTTTTTTAGATGTAATGTATAATACTGTGGGTATCTGCACATATTTATGGAAGATATATATAGCAAAACTTTTTTTTTAACAAAGCGTATTTCGCCCCACCTTTTTTCTTTTTTTCCTTTTTTTTTTTTTTTTTTTTGTTTTCTCCCCAACTTTAAGATATAAACCAGGCACTACCTATAGATTTAGTTAGGTATTGGCAGCATAGCTAGTGAAAAATCTCTAACAGTGATGAGAATGTACATAGATCAGAGATGAGACTATGCAATTGTCTGTGTCAATTAGTATTTACACTTTACGTACTACCAGTTTTCCTTTATCCATATATGTCTCCAAAAAATGTGTGTGTGTCTGTGTGCATACACATGTACAAACAATACCCCTCCAGATCTAAAAGCTCTAAAATTTTCTTAAGCTCAGGGAAGGCTGAGTTGTTGTCAGTAGTACACTAAAACCTGAACCAAGCTGAGTATAATGCAGAACTTGGTGTGGTCCAGCTGATGCAAGGAATTAATTTCCATGCAGATCTACATTTCCCATGTTGAAGTATCTTGATGTTTTGCTATGTTTGGTACAGCTGAAGGTAGGCAGTACCTGAATTTCAGAGAGATCTGTTTTCATATGCGCGACTTTCCAGCTAACTGACCTGAAGGTGCCTATCTTTAGCAAAACTGCACCAGACAGGTGTTTTGGATATTTCTTCTTTTTAAGACCTATACAGCAAAAAGTAACTTTGGTCTACCAAGCCGTATCTTCAGCATTTGAAGATGGTGATACGAATGATATGAAACACAGACACTGACTTCATATGATAGAATTATGGAATTTTAGATTTTTTTATGATGTAATTTTTATTTTTAACTTTTTTGAGATTCCTTGTATCACTCCTCCCTTTCTTTCACAGTAAATGATAGTATTTATTTTTGTGATACACAGCCACAGTTTCTTAAATTCAAGTTGGACAATCATCCAAAGTTTAGAGTCTTATTCAATAACACAGCTAATCTGCTAGAGAGGGTGGATTGGACATGACATAAAAGACTTGTGCAAGTTTCTCAGTAATTCTTAATAAGTTACCCTCAAAATATTAGGAGAACAGACCTTCTTTTGAAATATTTTTAATTCGTTATGCCGTTATTATTCCCAGTTTTATTGTTTCATGAAATGTATCTTGATCGCAAATCCTTTAAATATAAAAAAGGGAAGGGCATACAACTTAAATACTTTCTTAATCAAGCATTTTTTTTTTAATGTTCAATAGATTCCTAATGCTTTGGTAGCTCTTTTAGCTGATATAGAAGAATTTGTATCTTTGTGCAAATGAAAAGATCTGCTGCCAGCAGTGAATTACGGCTGAACTAATGTTAGGGAAAAAACATCCCTATGGCTTTGGTTTATTCCTGTCCACTGCCAGAGGGGGTTTTGCCTCTCTGTACCTTGTCTGATTTTCAGGATGAATGAAGCATTCTGCAATATGTGAACTTTCAGTTGGGGTTGGCAATACATTCTTCTCATTTTCGTGAAGAACTGTACCCCACTATAATGCAGAAATTATGAATATTAATGTGACATACTGAATTATGTGCTGTGGCGCTTTGTCAAATGAACTAAACCCCAGCATGTTTGGTATCAGTTTAATGAACATTAATCCTGTTGGTATCTGAGGCTGCATCTACATCTTTGGCATTTTCAGATTCATTTGGGTTTCTCTGGATCTTCAGGTGAGAGACGTCCTTGCTGCTGTTCAAGTGATGTGCTTCAACCACCTCCAAAGCCTGGTGCTCCAAAGATCCGGGTGTGGGATGAGCTAGAAATGCAGGTGTTGAACACGCTCAGCAGGGATGGGTGGGCAGAGAAAAGTTTACGGGTCTCAAGGAGCCAACTGCTGTTGTTTCTTTGTGGGCTTACTGTTAGAGGAGTTCATTAATAAAGGCAAAAATACCTCCTTCTATTCGTGGCTCTCTTGAATGGAGGCTTAGTAAAATCCTGCTTGGTCTCTGGAGACCAAACTCCCGAGTCTCAGTTAGTGTAAATAATGACTTCAGTGCAGCTAGACCGGTGCTTACCCATTTAATCAGACAGCTGTGTTGGTCCAGCTTTTTTTATTATTGTTTTAGTGTATCCAATATATATGGGCACCATGACTGTAGAGTGATCATAGCCCGTAATTTCCTTCTGTGCATGTGAGTGTGTGTTCATGGTGTGCTTTCAACTTCACCCCATGGTCTCCAACAGAATAGGTCGAAGATGCTTCTCAGTACAATACTCTGTTGGAAATGCACCATCATTAGGGCAACTGCTGTTTTGGAAAACAGTAGAATAGTATTCTCATCACGTAATCAGCAACACCTTTAACCAGTAAGTTAATCGTAATTTATCTTCAAGGTTCAGAGAGAAATGCATTGTTAAAGGCATGCGTGTTCTTATCAGCATCTATTGTCTTAGCAGCTAATTACTGCAGAGATTAACTCCAGATTTCATGTTAAAATTTGTATGTAAAATAAATTTAAAATTCGAACATGAGCTAGTTGATGGATATATTTAAATTTAAAACTGAAGATTGAAAGTCCTTTCCTTACAGTGACTAAATGTACTGTCTGCTCACAAAATTTGCATACACATTTCAGTGAAAAGCAGAGTGGGTTTTTTGTTATTTTTTTTCCCAAAGGGGAAAAAAAAAAGAGCTCTTTTAGACTCTTTCCAGTTGATGCTCCATGTTGTGACATGTCATGTAAAACTGCATCTGTTATGTTGAAATAAGAACATAAGAGAGACACTTTGACATGATGAATCACAACACAACTTAACAGCAGGAACATTTAAAACGCAACACGGTTTCGTTGTCAGTAACCTCAGCCCTGATAGAGATGAGGTATTTAGCTGAGCTTCCAGCTTCACTGAATCTGTGTTTCTTCCCTAATGAATTTTCCTCGTAACGTTGGGCCCAATCCAGCTGTTCTCATAGGCAGAAACTCCTGGTAACTTTTAAATGTTGAAGCCAAGGAAAGTTTTGCTTGAGTGAAGACCTCAGGATCAGGCCCAGGAGTTCTTACCGCCTGTGAAGTATAAAATAGACTCAGATTAAGCTAGCAGACTTGTTATTTGACAGTTTATAAAATATTTTAGTATCTTTTTGGCAGTAGCAGTTTGAATGTTGGCAAATGTACACATTGCTTGCAGTTACAAAACCTTGTAATGAGTATTTTCCACTGTAATAGCAGTGAGTTGAAATTTGGATAAACCACTTAGACTTGTGAACTCTGACATGCATGGTAACTATGTCTTTGCAAAAGAATTTTGTCAAGTATTGGAGCTCCTACTAATAGCACATCCATCTTTCTGCACACTATAAATCTTAAGAAAATTTCTATTACTCTGCAATTTGTCTGGCTTATGCTATTTATTAGCCATTTTATTCTGCTGCTTTAAGAAGTAATGTGATGTTCATTTTATTGCTGGTTCAATAAATTGTTAATTATAATGCAGTGATTGCTGCTGACGTGATTTAAAAGCCACATTAGCACTATAGCATTAAGTTTTAACTATTTTACCCTTCAATTCCCTGTTTATACAACAGTAAAAGGAAAATAGCCTTAGACTAATTTAAAAAATGAAGGTACTTGTATCTATTGATCACATGATATACTAGAAACTTTGTTGTTTTTTTTAAAAAGGTTACATTCAGGTCTAAAAAAGAAAGAAAATGTATCAACTGAGTGTGGTCTTACTGTTCAGCAAAAAGTGTTCTTAAAGCAAGATTAACCCCAAAGTTAAATTAACAGAATTACTTGGTTAAATTAGGACAATTGGCATAATATATTAAAGGAACAAAATACCCAGATAAATCATAATCATTTTATAGTTATGCATAGCTTCCGGTGCCCATTTTGTATAATAATGGAGCATAAGGGAGGCTGAGATTGGAAAGCATACCTATTTTCTCCAAGAATATTGTAAATGGGATTGGGAGAAATCTCCATTTTGCTGATTTAAAGTCAAATCTAATTGCTACAAATATAATGATATATCCTTGGCTGAGCATGTAGAGGCACTAGAACTGACTCTGTACCACAAACCACGCACAAATATTGGACGGGATGGACAGAACCATGGAAATACTGAACCTGGAGTGAACGGGGACACTTACTGCCTGTTGGAAGCGTGTATTAGTGTCAGTGCAGTACCCCCAGACATACAGGCTGTCGGTGGAAACATCTACCTTTCTTAGTTAAATCATGTGATTTTAATTTTTTTCCTTAATTGAGCAAACTATACTCATAGAAAAATAGGGGAAAAATTAGAACAACAATGGAAACTGGTATAGAAAGCCGTTACATTTGCACATACACACGCATACATATATATATATATTCAATATATATAAAAATAAGCATAAATGGAATAAATGGATCTGAGTGTTCCTGTGCTTTTGCAGCTCCACAAACACACCACCACCAAAACTAATGTGCAGCTCTCAAACACTGGAAGCTAGAAGTCATTAATTCAAACAAAACCATTTAAATACATAGAAAAATGTAAATTTTAACTGCTCGTTCCCGTATAAATCTGTTCACCCTGCCATAGAGCTGTTCCTTCCCGTAGGGGATGCTCACCACCACGTGCTGTCAGATGGCCAGACTTTCAGGCTATAGCATCTCTGCTGGTGTTAAAGCATCATGTGATCCTTGGTACTCAAATAAGTAAGGAGAGGTTTAATGTGTAATTAATAACACAAGGAAGAAAAAAGTAGGAAGATGTGGTTATGAAAAGCTGCCTGGTCAGAGGTTCCCAGCACATCCCTACTCTGACGTTTATTGTGAGCTGCCATCATCTGGTGATAGACAAACCCAAAAAATCACAACAAAAAGGCTTTCCTTGCTAGTTAGAGATTTGTTGAAAGAAATTAAACACCTAAACCCTTTAGAGAGTCCTAGGACAGAGAAATCTTATCTTTAGATGTCTAATTGCATTTACAAATCTTTCTAGAAGAGACCTTCCTACTCCTTGACTAAGTTAGAAGCAGTTACTTGATGACGCCTGTTTTCAAAGGTGGATTCCTTTGAAACTGGAAGCCGTTTTCTTGTAAGAAAAGAGCTTAAATTATCTTCTTGAAGGAAGGGTCTTTTCACAAGAGGGAATAGTTTCTGCCAGGATAGTATATTTAGAAACAAAAAACGAAAACAAAACAAAAATGAAAAAGAAAAAACCCAAACCAACAGCCCATCCCACACTTAAATTTTAATAAATCCTAACTTATTTTATTTAATCATCTCTCATATGATTTGTACAGAAGACACTGGTGGAACTGCTTTCAAATAAGGATGAGTCTTGGCACTGGTCATGGTAAAAATTACAGATATAAGCAAAAGTTTGACAGCCAGCTAGCTCCGAGATTTCAGGCTTTGGGAGCAAAGATCTGAGCTAAAGGCACTGATAAAAGCTTACTGAGCTGTCATAATATACTTAAACTCCTATACTTGACTTAGTACTGCATGACATTTCAATACAAGAAATCAGGACATAAAAAATTAGTGTAGCCCATATTAAACAGATTTAAAACTGGTAAACTAATTGCAAAAAGTAATTGGGATGTTTTCAGCAATGTCTCATAGGGACCTAGTCACGGCCTAACGCATTTCTACAGTATGAGTAATGATCTGGAAAAAACCCTCTCCTCTTAAAGCTTGAAGATCACACAAGAATTAGGGGAGTGATAAATAAAGAAAGGGAATAGTAATTTGTGTAGTAATTTAGATTATTTTGGAATAAAGAGCCTTATTATCAGATAGAGCTTCAAAGCTGACTTTGTGCTCCACCAGGAAACACTAAGAAACCAGTGGAGAAGGTGGTAGTGCTGCAAAACCAAGACAAAATCAGGCTCTGAAGCTTTCTTACGGAGCAAGAATTTATCCATCTCAGTTTTGCAGGGTGGCAAGAGGCTCTGGCCTGGGGCAGCAGTGTGGCCACTGCTCTGGAGCTTCGGATCGGGGATGCTTGGGGACTTTGTGCTATTGCCAAGCTGGTCCAGGTCCTCAGCATCTCCTCATCTGGCTGAAGAGCCCGGGCGCCCTGGCAGCCTGCCATGTGGGTTTTTATGCTTCAAGCTGTTTTGTGTTAAAGCCTTGTTTAAAACCCGCATGTTTGCAAAGGCTGTTTTGAATTTGGTTTAAGAATTCAGATCAATTCTAGCTCTACCAGAGTCAAATGTGAGATTGTGGGGCTGGAGGCAATGCGGAGAGTATGAGGCTTACAGTGAATGTGAACTCCCAGCCTGGAATTAACCCCCACCCCAGTTAATTAATGCCATGTTACACGAGTGAGTGGGTAAGTGGGAGATAGCACAGCACTCGTGCAATCACCACCGAAAAACTGTTGAGTCCTGTGGTCTGCGTTGTGCAAGGCAGTGGTCGTGTTTGCAGAGTGCCAGAGAGAGAGCTGCTAACAGGGATTCGCAAAACTCGATTAACAGCAAGAGAGATCTTCTGCCAAAAGCATCAAGACTGGAGGAAATACAGTATACCTAGGAGCTAACGGATACATCGGCTCTATCCCCAAGTTTAGGGATTCCCTACGTTATTTATCCCAAAATAAAGGAGGGAAGGCAGGCCTGAGCTCATGAAACTCCAGGAATGCATAGCTCAGTCATCTGCATAAATAGCGTTGCCCAGCACAGAGAGCTGAACAGCCTGTAATAGAGGCTATAAAGGAAATGGTTAAAAAGGTAGACTGAAAAGCAACCACACAAGTTTACTGAAAACATCAGTTTCTTGTACGTAGGAAACTCTATCAGGAGAATAAGGAGAGTAGGGCATAAGTTGATAAAGCCAACACGACGTGTGTCTGCCTTAGCTTTTGAAAAGTGTTCAAACTGTGACTTTGGAAATGCCAATTTACTGTTGGCTCTAAATAGCATGTATAAAGTTATCCACAAAGCCATAAGAGGAAAAGAAACTTCTAATGAACTGTGAAACCAGATGCTTTATGCTGGAGAAGCACATTCTGCAGTCTGCATATTATTATTTTGTTTTGGGGAACGCTGCAATGTGCTAGGTAATTTCAAATATAGATGCAGGCACAGTTTGTACCCCAAAGAGTTTATGCTGGGAGGAATATTCCAATTCGTGGCTGGGGGGCGAGGTGGGTATACATTCAACAGAAACAGACTTATGAAAAATAAACTTATTTTTCAGACTGGAAGAGCAGTTTAGTTTAGAAACCTCATATCGGATACTCTTGCATGCTAACAGTCAGGCCCCATCTACTAGAAAGGATGTGAGTCTCTACAGATGCTGTAAGGGGTTTGAGCACAAACAGGGTTCTGATGGGAGCTATAAGAAAATGTCTGAACTGTCAACCCAGATATCCTAAAAACTGTCTAGGCTGGTCTGAAATCAGGGTGTTTTACTTCCCAGGAATGTTTAGGACAAATAATATGCCTATATGATCTGGCTGAAGAAGTCATTATTATGAGAGGTTGAAGTAAAGCAATACTGATAGCCAATGATGTAATAAGTTCTGTACACATGTATGAAGTAAATTTTGCTCATGAGAAACATTTTGATCTTTAAAAATTTTGAGCAAAAGGAGGAGAATGTAAAAAAAAAATGTTTGTCTTCAGTATATATGGTTGAAGTATAATTGCACCATAACTGAAATTTCTTGTGGGTTCTTGGAAGTAATTATGACCCAATCACACATCTAAAATAGTATAACAAATAAGGAAAACCAATTTTATGCTGAATTTATTGGTGAGCTGACAGAAGAGTGAAAACCTGAAGTTGAGATAAATCATGAATTGCAAAAGGGGCTACATGTATTGAATTATCTATACAGAGTAGAAAAAGTGAGATACAGAAATATGTTCTGATTAATAAGACAAAGGGAAATGGTGCAAAACAGATATATGGCATTCCATTTTGCCTTATGATTATGTATGAAGTCATTACAAAACACTGGGATTTTTATATTAGGTGATTAGAGATCAAATTATCAGCTCAACTTTTTCTAAACTTCAGCTTAATCTATATAATTTTAAATACCATGAGTAGTAGGCTCCAAGAAGAAGTTCCTGAAGCAAATACTGGAATTGGGAGTATCAGTAGAAAGAAGAATTTTTAAAAAAAAAATTTCCGATTTATCCATCAGATTCTGATTTTTTTAACAGTCACTTCTGATGTGTAACTTCTATTGTAGACCTTGTTACAAAAATAGGAGAAATACATTGCTAAATTTATTGCTTTTGTTCCAATAGATTGGAGTGTTTGCAGTGGCAAGCTAGTTTGAAGGAGGATGGGGTAGGTATGAAGAAGGAGACATTATATGATATATAGAAATAACAGAAGAAATCTAAGTGGCCTGTGTAGACAAAAGCCAATTTAAAAAAATTATTATTATTTTTACATAGGCGTAAAAAACTAGGAAGGAAACAATGTTCAGCACTGACTGCAAAATGGAATGTGTTAGGCAAGCAGAAAAAAATTTGAAAGTGAGACAGGCTTTGAAAAGCCTAGAAAGGAAGGATGGAGAGCTTGATTTGAAGTAGTTCCAGCTGAAGGAGGGCTGCGTGGCTAGGATTGCATCATTAAAGTGCCAGTAATTTTGCTTGATGCCAACGCTTTGGGTGGATTGGAGGAACACAGACTGAGAATTTGCACAGGCAAGAGGGACAAGGTTAAAGAAATTATGATAGGAGGTTTTGAAAGCTCCATGACTATTTTTGATTTTGCTGCAGATGCTTTCTTTGCTGTACTTGAGTACTGGGCACTTCTATTTCTGGAAATGCCCCAAGAAGGTCATTCAAACTATTTCAAAACTCAGGAAAATTTTCTGGGTAGTTTTCAGTTTGCATTGCAGTTTCACTTGTCTCTTACTTCTGAGACTGGTTTAGTCATCTCTGATGAAAAGCAATAGATCCTGTAGATAAATTCATGTGTAATCTTTACGGAAATTAATAGTTGTTTGTCCTTTGACCAAAACTACTTCATCTACATCTTTGCATTTTTGTTTTAATTTTTGGTTTAAATTAAGACAGGGGGAATGTTCCTTAGCAAGATTTTTCTTTTCCTCTTTTTCTTTTTTTCCCCGGCATCATCTGAAAAATCGGAGGAAGGAAAGTCTACTCTTCAGGCATTGAGATGTCTGATGCCAGTTTGATTCTGCATTTTAGTGTTTTTAGCATGTGTCATTTACTCGTTCCATTCAGGTTTTATCCAGTTTTTTATTTGTCTTTTGTGTGTCACATTGAAAAATATTTATTTTATCATGTGTGCTATTAGCTAAGTGAAATATATACATAAAGAGAAACGACTATTTTGCTTTACTGAAAAGAGTATTTGTTTTAAAATACTTAGTGAATTCTTAGATGCCTAAAGTTTCAGAAAACAATATGAAAAATAGGAATATTGAATGTGTTTCATTTACAGGTTAAGTAAGAATACAAAAATATTCCCACTTTAGTCATGGTAAAAACAAGGTATGAATTAACAATACAAGTAGAGAGGGAAGAGCACAGATATAATAGGAAATAGAGCTGGGAGGCAGGATCAACTACACCTAAATCGTTCATGACAGATACTTGTCTAACTTGCTCTTAAATCTTTGGTGATGGAGTTTCCACTATCTCTATAGGCTCTTTTTCCTAATGTCTAATCAAAATCTCCTTCTCAGCAGTTCAAGCCTCTTACTAGTTAGTCTTTTTGAAGTGGACACACAGAGCAATTTCTTTGCAGCTACCAACCATCTATGTACAAACTTATCACTGCTTATTCTTCCCTTTAGTTAAACCACCTCAATTATTATCGTTTTTATACAGATCATATTTTCCAGGCCAACCAGCCTTTTGTCTCTTATCTCAAGAGTTAAAGCAAGTAAAGAATTACTGAATGAAAAATTAGATAAAAATGTGCAGTGCTTGAGCCAGGTAAATATTCAAGCCACAAGCAACCAAATGTAATAATTAGAAATGAGTGCTGATATTTTTTGTTTTTTTTTTTCTTTTTTTCTGTGGGTGTGTTTGTTTATTTTTATTAGCCTTTGCCCTAAAGGGTCCAACATCATGCGCCAATCTCTCCTTTGGTTATGTGGGATAAGGATGAACTATGTTGAAATTGGGGACAGCCTTTTATCCTTAAACTTGTTGATTCTGTCAACAAATTCAATGTTGAATCAGGTGGCATTTGAAACACCTCTTTGAAAGCATTTTGAAAAACATTATTTTTAATGTAAACTTGTTTTGTATAAGGCAAAAGGGCCTCCACAGCAGAGCTGGAAGAGTAGGGTGGAGGACACTTGCCCTCTGTCCCTTGCTTTCCCCTCTCCTGCCACTTTGTTTAGGAAACCGTCACTAGTGGCTGAGACCCAATGTCCTAAAGGCTATGGAGGCCCATAATTTTTAGGATCTGACAACTTTGTTTAAAAAAGAAAGCAGAGAAGTTCATGGCAGAAAATTTGTTTTACATCTTCATATATATATGACAGACTATGAACTTAAAAAAAATTCACCAATTTTTGCATACTTAAGGAAAAATAATGGTTGAATATTATTTTACACATATTAATCACAGTGAGGCAGTGAAAAGTATGATCTGAGACAAAAGAAATCCCAGGAAAATGAATTTGTGAGGGAGAGAAAAAATACCTCTTGTGTACATTTCCAGTTCTAGAGAGAAAACAAGGTCCATTCATTTTTGTGTTTATATTACACACACACACACACACACACGTATGTAAGTTATCAGACAAGCACTTAGATGGTGAGATGACCTTTGAGAGGTTTGCTAAATGATTGTATTTAAAATAGGGGTTTGTTTTGTTTTTCTTTTCAAAGTTCCCTGTTCCATTCACCATCTATTTTTGGCCATTGTTTTTCTATTTAAATTTAGGTTTTGCTATTTTTATTGATTCTAATAGTTGTACCACTGCCTCTCGTACCAAAAGAGTGGGCATGTAAGAGTGATAGTGTCCCATTTTGGAAAATCCTGAGCAATTAGCAGCATTGTATTTACCAAAAGTGCATGTCAGAAACTGGAAAGGTTATGCTATTTTATTTTGCAAACATTAGCCTTCTGTCTCTCAAGAAATGTGCTACTTGAGTAAGGAAACACAGCTTTTGGGACACAAAGGCCCCGCAGCACACTCTCGGGCTGGCAGAGAGCAAAGTTTGACTTCCCAACCAGGGGCAAATTCATGTCCTGATGCAAGAGGATGGTCCCCCCGCTCCACAGTCAACACAGCTTAAATCTGCCTCCTCAAAAATCTGTTTACTCATCACTTTAGTCTTCCTTGAGCATGCCTAAGTAAAAAATAGATTATCCCCCAGGATAGGATTTGCCTTATCTGACTTCTGGTGTTTGCAAAGCGGACTTCTACAGCGGAGCTAATCGCCCGACTGCCCTCCGAGTCGGGGAGAGAAATGGGCGCTCCCCGAGCACAACGCTTCCATCAGCTTTTGCTGAGATTTCCTCTTCTACTCCCAGCTATGGTTACAACATGAGGAGAGAAGTTTGGGTTTTTGCTTACTCCTTTTAAAGCAGATTTTTGCAGACAGGTGCTGTCCTGGTCTGGTTCATCTGGCTTGATCAATGTGTGAACCTGAATGTTTTCGGTGAACGTATAGGCAGAACAAACATTTGGAACAACATTGTCTTGATCCAGGGGCCAACGGCGGCATGTTGGGGTTTTCTCCCAAAAAGCTGAGTGCGAGAATCCATTTCCCATGTCCTTGTACGTAACAGGCAGCTTTTAACCACAAATGCCACTGGAATGTGTCAATAAGCGACGTTCAGGGAATTTCCTATTGTAATTTCTGATAGGGAGCAAAAAGTGCTTTGTCTCGGGAAGAGGAACCATAAACCCAGGCTGAAGCTAAATGAACTATCCTCTTGCAGTGCCAAAACTTTTTGGAGATGATGTGGTCCTCTCTTCTGCTTTTCAGGACAGTATTGCAGGTAGTGAACGGGATGAATCCCTTTGCCATTGCAGGCACATCACCCTCTTATTTCAGTACCGTCGCCTTCAGGAGAATCAAGTTTATTGGTTTATTCCCAGTTAATAAAATATTTTGTTATTGTTGTTAAAATGCAATTACTTCAGTTGGGTGGTAAAAATGGAGCAAAAACATTACAGGCAAAAATGCCTGTGTAATGCTTGTCAAAGTGTCAGTGACCCTCCAAGGTTTGTCCGTTTATCATAAATGGCTTTGTTAATACATATCATCACCAGCACTTAGACTCACATTTGCTTTAATGCTTTGTTCAAAGCTGTGGCGCAACAATAACGACAATAGGATATAAATACTTTATAAGACATCTATTGTCATCTATTTATCATGCATAACACGCAGCAAAAGCATTATAAAACATTTATCATGCATTTGTAGGTGGCATTTTGTCACTAGCCTCGTGCATTCGGGATGCAGCGTTCATCTCTGACGCGCTGGCAGGTAGCCTGCCTGCTGCAGAGGGACCGGAGGACGAGGGAGAAGACGGAGAGCCCAACCGCGACAGCGCGGCATCACGGGGCAGCGCCGCGGAGGGGAGAAGGAGAGGCGGGGGGAGTTGGGTTCCTCTTAAAAGATTATGTAGACAGGAGGGAAAGTCCGTGTGAGGGATGAGATAAAAGATTTAAGAGTGTTTTTTAGCATGATGCACACGTTTGTTTTGAAGGCTGTTTACTCCGTTGTGGAACAATCCTGCTCCGCGCAGGATGCCGGCGCAGCGCTCCGGCTTGCACAGCGGCCGCCGGGCTTTGCTCTGGCCGCGTGCAGGGCAGAAATGCACCCGGGAGCTTCGGGAAGCAAAATTCAGGTGCTATTTGCTCAGGAGAGACAAATAATGTTTGACTCTTTTTTCTTATTTGCATTGCAGTTGTTTCTTATTCCCTGTGCGAGACACGGTACCAAAGCACGCCTCTTCTCCAGAGGAAAAATCCCTACTATTATAATTTTTTTTCATTACAGCTTAAACATTTTCAGTTTTAAAAGAGAAAAAAGATAATTTGCTTGATCTGATTTCTGATGCATTTTGTTCAGTGTTATGTAGCCACATTTTTCTGTAGGAAATTTGATACATTACTTTAAGTTAACTACATACAAGAGAATACTAAATAAATTCACTTTATGTGCTTCCCTAATTAGTTTTCAGTCATGTAATTCTCTTCAATATAGAGTTGAGAAATCCCCAAGTCTACCTTGATGTAGTTAGTGTCACATACACTGATCATGTGAAATTGAATTTGAATTTACTACTAATATTTAAACACGAAAGCTGACTTGAACCATATTTCCCCCTTGGATATAGATGTCACTGCTCTCTGTAATGAGTAGCATTATGTTGAATACTTAAGCCAAGAACAACCAAGTTACAGGAACAGGACATTAATCTTGGAGAACTGTTGAATTTCATGCTTTAGACAATACAGTGTCTTAGCATTACCGCTTACACTTTAATTACTCCAGACAACTATTTCTCAATACGTATTGCTTGAGTGTATTTTGTAAAGATGGAGTGGGAATATAGATATCACCAGGATCTCTTGGATAACTGGGTAGACCGACTGTATGCAGAACACTAAATTGTTTGTTGTCTATAACCTTCAGCTGTTGAATGCACAACGTCTAACAAATTTCTGTACAAATCTCCCTGACTTTGCCCCCAGGTCTGGGGGTGTGCGTGGGGTGTAAGTGTACCAGACCCGTGTCTGGGGGGAGAGGGAGATGCTGAATGCTTATTCCCTGCAGGGTTTGGTGCCATGCTGCTCCTGTGTCTTTATTGCAACTCTCCCACATGGCCTAAATAATCACACGTTTTAAAATCTAAAGCTCAGTGTTGCCTCTGGGTCTCTGGAACCTGTGGGGAAACTGAGGCTTTAGGGAGTCCATCAGGAACCATTTGCGAAGACCCTGATTAAATCAGACTTCTTCTGCAGCTTCTTTTCTGCCTCCGGGGTGCTACAGTTGGAGAGATGGGACAGGTACTCCTAGACCTAGCAGTTGTAGCCTAATTTACATTGCTGCTTGATTAACTCCTTTTCTGAGTGGATACAAATACCTGGATGACTTCAATGTACTCTGCAGCACTGGGTGTTTGCCGATCACTTCATATAGAAAGAGGTAGAGGGGAAAAAAAAGAAGATGGAGCAGGAGAAAGCAGAACTTTGAAACTTCACTGTTGAATCTCTCTGAAAATATTTAGGAAAAGCAGATGAGAATTAAGTCCTTCACAGAATACGTGAAAAAGATGATTACCACCAAAAGACACATACAGTGAGAATGCAATGAAACCCAGGCCAATTGCCATGGGTGCAATAACCACCCATGACAGGGCAAGAACGTGTCGGTCTCTGGGACTGCGAAGGGGCAGGGGAAGGGGCTGCAGCTCCCTCCCGGCGCAGGGTCGGTCCCACGGGCAGACCAGAGCGGCCACAGGCGAATCGCTCCACGCTTTGTGCTGCTCAGAAAATTTCCCTCTGACTTCAGCAGAGGGTAAATGAAGGAGCTGGATAGGCTGATTGCTATGGGGATCTTTACCCTTTTCTCTCTACAGTGGTCAAATAGGAAGGAAACAAAGACACGGAGGAAATCCCCGAAGAACTGTAAAATGAAGTAGAAAACTTCCCACTGTATAGACAAAGGGAGAGTCAGGAGACGGGTCATTTTTTTTTTCTGTAAGGTGTCTTCAGAAAAACAGAGCATGCATTTATGCATATAAAATACACAAGGTATCCCACTGTGTGTACAAATTATTCTGATCTTCATGGGAAATATATAGATGAACATGTTTTTTTTCCCATATGTGTTCGTGAAACTGATGTTCCTCTTCTCTAAATCTCCAGCAACAGGTTGGTGCTGGGTGCATTAACTCCTTGCTTGGAAACTACTCTTATAGAATCACAGAATGATTTGGGTTGGAAGGGAGATCATCTATTAAAGATCATCTAGTTCAACCCCCCTGCCATGGGCAGGGACATCTTTCACTAGATCAGGTTGCTCAAAGCCCCGACCAACCTGACTTTGAACATTTCCAGTGATGGGGCATCCACAACTTCTTGGGCAACCTGGTCCTGTGTCTCACCACCCTCATCGTGAAAAGTTTCTCCCTTAGAAATGAAATAGGGGAACTGCACTTTGGCCCCAGCCAGAGGAAGGCTTAGCATGGCTTGCTAAGATCCTCACCCTGGGTTTTTTCTCCCTGAGGCAGCCAGGACTGGACCAGGCTGGAGCCAGATTTTCCTCTGAGCAAGTCCCGCTGATGGGCTAAGGAGCTGGCTCTGCTCTCCCTGTTCCTTCAGTGCAGCAAATGCAGGGCTGAAGTGCACCGAAACGGCTTGGGATGTTCGTTCTCTGTAATGGCCCAAATCCCCCAAACTGGTTCCACTCTTAATATCATTACCAGATTAATAGGTATTCATGCTATAGGTAGAACTAATGAGGAAGGTAATTATTCCTTCAGTCATAGCTGGGAGAAAAACTCAATGTACCAGAGTGGCTGAGGAGTGATTATTTTGAGGAATTAATACCCAATCATATATAGAGGCTTAATGAAAACAGACCACAATAAATTGGAAATGGACTTTTGTGTGGTTTACCAGCCATTTCTCTGTCCTTTCTAGAAACCTCTCCAGATCCGCCCCCCCTTTTTTTTTTTAAATGGGGTGTGATAGATTTGTTTCTAAATGCGTTGGATTTGCTTTTCTACTTAAAGACTTTTAAGATGTTGTTTACAAACTAATTTACTGAACCTGCGTAAGATTAATAGCATGGTCTTTTTGCATGACAAATCATTAACAAGTGACAAAAAGCAACTGCTAAACAAGTGGATTGTGGCACATTCATGGAAACCCCTTTCTACGTATTGATGTAGATTTTGTTGCAGTTTGTTGCAATGGCTGAAGTAATAACAGTTCTTTGGCTGACTCGTCTCACACTTTAAAGAAGGAGTTTGGTTGAAATCAGGTACCAAAAGCAATTTAACAATTTTCTAAAGAGGAGCGAACTCTGAATGCAGAGAGTTGCATCTTTCTGTGTCAGGGCTACATGACTGCCTTCAAGGACAACTTCGGTGAAGTTGGCTTTTACCACCTTTGAATGGATGAACTTCTCTTGCTCCTGTTTTCTCAACTGCAGTTGTGCTGTGGTGTCTGCAGGAGAAGGATTACACTGCATCCGGCAAAGGAAATTATGGATTAGCATGTGCATTTTGTAGGAGAAACATTACAGGAAAACTGTCATTTGTATTTTACAAGGAAATAATCCTTCAAGTCTCTTAGGACTGAAATAGCTCCGTAGTTTTTCTCCCCTTTTGGAATACCCTGTGAATCCTCATGTCAGAAGTAGTAAAAAACAAAACAAAGATCAGAAGAATCTGGACTTTTTCAACCAGAAAGGCCAGTGCTAGGAAAGAGACTGCAGAAAATGTTCCAGCAGTGACCGAAAAAAAACCCCACGCAGTCAGACGCTGAGCTGCTGGGGTCGGACGCACTGACTGCCAGGGCTTGGATTTTCAGGAGTTATAGTCCAGGTGCTGACTACCGTCTAGGTACGTCCAGATGCCTTTCTCCCTTACCCTTCTGAAAACGTGGAGTAATGACCTGCAGAGGGGCTATATTGGTTGCACAAAACCTGAAAGAAACTGGTTTATGGCCCACGGGCTCAATCTGTAATTTTGATCATTAATATTGCCCGGGAGGAGTGCTGCTCAGAGGTCAGGAAACATTTTAGAGCTAGATGCACCGAAATACCCACTTGCTGCTGCTCTCCTTAGCTCCTGCGGCAGTTCTATTTCCAAATCATCAGGTGCTGCTGCCCTAAACCGCTCAGGCTTCCAGAGGGAGGGACCTTCTGCCTGCATCACCCAATTTCTTAGATTTGCTCAAAGCGTGCCTAATTTATTTGCTTCCCCAACATGTGGATTAAGGATTTTTAAAACTGCGGTCATCGAGCAACAGTGGGAAGTGCTGATGAAAACAGTGCAGTCGTTCCTCTCAGTCCTTGCCGTGCAACCGCCCAGCATCAGTTGAGTCATTGCTGGTCACTATGGAGGGGGATGCTGGACCCTGGTGCAGAGCATCTTCCGGACAGCCGTTCCCTCCGCGGGGTTGTGCCTTTGCTCTCCAGCAAAGGTCTCGGTAGCATCTTCCCTTCCAGACTGGGCATTACAAGAAATGGTGAAATTCTTACAGCCGTACAGTGTTTGCTGTTTCTAAGGCGGTTAGAAAGTCACCTCTGCGCCGTGCTGCGGGATGTATGCCAAAGTTGGAAAACTAAGAAAACAATTTTAAAAAATCTCCAAAATTGGCTGCATGGCCCCATGCTCGAATGGGGGATCCCACGGACCCAATAAATATTTTAATGTTAACTCCAAAGCTCTGCCTGGCTTGTTGGAGAGGTTGGGTTTACGTGCGTTTGCTGCGGCTGCTCACTTTACCCTCGTGCTTGAGATTACCGCCTCCTTCCAAGCAAAACACCGAGCTGAAAGGTAGTTCTAAGGGAAAACCAGTTGTTGGATTGGGCCAGGGATCTAAATTTTAGCACATGGGGTCGAATGCTGGTGATGCTGGTTGGACTAAAATAGAACATGACACCACAGGATGTTATTTTCGCTTGTGAAAGCTGTCATCTCACCATCTGATTTTTGGCTAAACTAAGTGCAGCTTTAAGCCATAATCTTTATTTTTTAACAAACTCTACATTTGCATTTATTTTAAGTTTTTTGCTGCCTTTTTTTTTTTTTTTTTTTTAATAATTAATTCCTTGGTGTCTATTTTCCAGCCTACCAAGAAACAGTTAAATGACTGAATCTCAAAGGTTCGAGTATTTCTACAAACAACAGTCACAGGGAGGAAAATTAACGGTTTTCTGTTAATGACTCATATTAGTCCTCTTTGGTGGTCTAAAGCGATGGATTATATATTTTTTTATTTTTATTTTTTTCCCCATTTCTGTCATGGGGCTGCTTTTCTGATTGCTAGTTTTGTTGTTAAAAATGTCATTCTCTGTATTCGCCCTCCTCCCCATAGAATCTTTAAAACTAAACGCAGGAAAAATGGAATATACCTGTCATTTAGACCAGCTAGAACAAAGGTTGATAGAAAATACATTCCTAGTTTGAAGAGGCTTCCCTGCTGATTTTGTTTATCAGAAAATGGCAAGTTTTGTTCCTAATGGACTGAAATTTAAATAAAATCTGACTCTGGAAATAAAAGCAGCCATTATGACAAAATAAAATTATATATTTTATAGGAGAAATTGAATTAAAATGCTAGTTTCCTTTGGTTAAATTCTTTTACATAAGGAAATGAATAAACGAGAGAGAGTGAAATAGAATGAGATAGAAAGCTGATTGTTGAAGTAAGCTTTTTAAAAATCAATAATCTCTTGTAATTTATATTTTTGAAAAAACTTTGAACAGACTTCCATACAATATCTTGAATTATAGCTACATTTCTATGTTTCCTTTCATTAGAAGTTGAACTAGGGGTTAAATAGTGTTTTCCCCCTGGGATCTCAGGTTCTTATCAGGCTGTGGCTTTGGACTACAACCTTCTCCAAAAGAAAAGCCTCTCCAGAACCCGAGTTAATTGAAAATTTTATTTATTAACATTTAATAAATAGTTTTTGGGTTTTTTTTTTTGGTTTTTTTTTTTTTTTTTTATCAGGTTATTTTGCCTGCCAGAATGCGAACTTAACTATCAGGGGCGATGGTGGAGCCAAGCCAGGGCGAGGGAGGGTGATGGCTGTGAGCAATCCACCTGTTTAAGACTCAGATTCCAGGGAGGCAGTTCATCTGGATTCAAGTATTTTAAGATTCAGGTCCAAACCCCTAATGATTAGAACTAAAATTAACCTATATGTGCACAAGGTATGTTGCTATGTGCACCCACAGCCATTTTGTCAACCTTAAATTAGCACGGCTTGCTTTGGAGAAGTCCTTGCAACTCCTTGCAGATAAGGGAATTGTCCAGATTTTGAACACTGGTATCAGTTTCCCTAAAAATAAATGGCTGGGTTTTGGATAGGCAAATAAAAGAGCTTGCAAACCCTAAACTATTAATTAAATTTAAAGGAAGACTAGGCCTGTACAAAGCCATTGTAATAAACTTGTAAGTCCATTCAAAGGCAGGTCACGACTGTCCTTTGGGGTTCAATTTGCAGATTTCCCACCAGAAGCAGGAGGCATTCCTGGACCAGAAGTAAAGAGGTCATGAGCAGTAGCGATGGTTTGCTCCTCTCCGAGATGTCCCACCCAGCCCCTAGGCGAGAGTGCATGGGAAATAAAATCCTGGGGTATTGCAAATCCTGATTCAGATTAAAAAAAAAAAAGAACATTAAAATATCACAAAACATAGGTTCTTGAATTTTCCTCTGCTCCCCAAATTATGACTCTCTTCCAAATGCAATATTTCCTAGTGGGCTGGAGGAGGAAGCAGGTCTGTGAGCACCAAAATGTGGGTCCACACATGTGGTACAACAGGTAGAACCACCCGTTTCCATTGAACCTTGGCTTTCATATCTGTAAAATGGCAGCAACGCTGCCTGGCTGTGATGAGAACGGCATCGTTAATCCCCACAGAAGTCTCTGCCACCCCTGAGTGTCGGCAGGGTTGTAATTATTGTCTTCTTTAAACAGCGGCTGGGGAGATCTGTTAGCAGATGTTTTAAAAGTGCTTTGAAGATGAAAATATCTAAATATTCTTATTACTATTATTATTACGGCTGTCCACAGTGATTACTGTGATTATACAGCACCTTTCTGACACGTCCCTAATGACAAAATACCTTGTGGGCTGTAAAGGGTTGAAAGCAATTCCTCTGCCCCACAAGAACATGCGTATGGGACCTGGTTTGGAGCAAATCAAGCCATGGTGCAGGGCTGGTGGTGCTGGGTTGGCCACAGCCCTGATTTCCCCAGCAGCGTTTGGGAGGATGGAAATCCCTGGGCTTTTTTCCCCATCTATTTGCCATCCAGAGTGTCTGTGGGATGCTGGGGCTGTGGTGCAACAAGGCTGTGGGCTGGCACTTGTCACACTGTCACACCGGTGGCTGCCCAACCCTTTCTCCAGCGATGCAGAAATGCGGAGTGAATCAAGGAAATTGATAAAACTGCACAGATTCCTGTAGAAAGGTGTAATGCAATAGCATCATACAGAACTCTGCCTTTTCCTTCTTTTTTTTCCTTTTTTTCCCCTCCTTTTTTTCCCCTCCTTTTTTTCCCCTCCTTTTTTTCCCCTGCTTTTTTTCCCCTGCTTTTTTTCCCCCTCCTTTTTTTTCCCCTCCTTCTTCTTCTTTTTTTTTTTCCCCTCCTTTTCCTTCTTCTTTTCCCCCCAGCTGACCAAAGTTGTGGTTTAAGAACTGGTTTAGCTGCTTCATTTCCAAATGAAGTCTTAGCCAAAATTCAAGGCATCAAGCTGAATTTAGGTTCCCAGGTCTATATTTAGGCATCCAAATTGAAGTGGTGTCATGCCCTCCCCCGGCACCCTGATGAGCTACACACAGCACCCACCGAAATGAGCAGGTACGCGAGCACACTGCACCTTTCCGGCTCATGTCTCACTTGCATTCAGAATATAGGGTTTCAAGCCTAATTTTAGCAGACTGAGTTGGAGAATTTTGGTTGTTTCTTGCTAATAGTTGATGTGGAAAAAGAGAAATGAAATTCAGTTTTATTTAACGGAGAATTTATCTGCAAGAGATGGATGTGTGACATAGGGCTTACCTGTTGGTGTATTCATGGGTTATTGCCTGGCTGCAGTATTTCAGAGCTCCTGGTAATAACAGCGAGGCAGAGGGGGGGGCAAGAGCTATTACAGCTGCTTTATGCTCTGTCAGATGCTGGAAAATGCTCCTTTTCCAAGTGGTAGAGGGTACTGCCATGGCTGGTCCTTCTCCATTCCGGGTAGAGCAGGGCAAGGTCTGCTTACAAAGACTGAAAGGCAGCGGGGTTGTGCAGAGGCTGCTTTCCTAACATGGACCATTTTGCTCAGGACACCAGTGGGAGCAAGACAAGAGAACAGGAAAGCTGTGTACCTAGAGCTGGGGACAGCGGGAGATCCAGTTATGGCACCTTGTGTTTCATTTTTGGGGGGATTGATTTAGCTACACGGACCAAATGAGAGGCAAAGGATCCTGGTTTGGACAGCTGTGCATTTGCACCAGATGTATAGGATCCAGGCTGGGGCACTTCTAAAGGATAATTGCTGGAAGCCAGCTTTTACAAGGACAAGCCAGCTTCCAATGATGTTACTCAGTGTTGAGGGCGTTCCTTGTGCCTGGGTGGGAGAATAGTCCTGCAGAAAGCAGTGTGCTTGGTGGAGGACAGGAAAGTCCTTGTCTGCTGTGCCTGGGCACCAAGAGTGGCGTTTCCCTCTGAAGCTCTAAATCTTTTGAAACACTTTAAATACACGCTCTGGTCTCTCCCTTGTCCAATGGCAATCAAAGCTGGATGAATTGTTTACGTGCTCCTTTTTGGAAAGGTTCATTCCCCTTGAAGATGAAACAACCCTGAATAACTTATGGCTGCCACGTGAGCAAGTCATGAGCGTGTATGTTTGTGTGTGCATGCTGTGTTCATTAAACGCATCTGCGTGGTGATCAGAAGATACGAAACTCCCTGTATATTTGTGGGCAAAGTCCAAGTACAGACAAGGGCCCCGACAGTGTTTTCAGAAAATAAATTGCTTGTGATAATCCTACTAATTCATCTGCAGGTTTTCCTGTTTCCAAACAAACCTGCACCAACTGAAGTCACTTGTAACACAGCCAGTTAATATGCTGGTTGTATTTTAACTCTCTCATTGAGTAGGGTTCAGTTTCTTCTTTCCCATTTGGCTTTTTTTTTATTATTATTTTATATTTGATTACATCCTATTGTATCCGATACTTACCAGAATTAAGCTCTCCTCGCCGTAATGAGACCTCAGTAAGCCTGGAGTGCTTTGGCAAAAGTAACCTCAAGCTTGTTTGTCGAGATAGTTTTGCCAAGCCCACACAGCTCTAATTACATCTTTTCACTGGCCTGTTTTAAACTGTCCCCTCTCTCCAAAGTCTTTTGTGTGTTATTCAGAAATACATTGTTATAATGAATACAGTATGTTTAGAATAAGTTTCATTGGATTTGGTAGCCAAGCAATTGTACGTTTTTATTAGAGGTACTGAAGACTTCCAATGGAGATAATATTTATACAGTGGTCCAGAATTGTTTGCATTTGGAAGAATAAATAAAATGAATAATATCCAAACAAGATAATTAAATTGTCAGTTACAAAGTACCTTTAATTTGCTTTGGCTTTTGATTTGCATATTCCTTCCTTTACTTTGAAGACAAAGAGAAATATGCTTGATACCAAATCTCCAGCTCTCTAATATATCATGTAATAGCCAAGTACCTCCCTTTTGGACTGTATTTACAGTAAGATTGCAGAAGTGCACCCACATTTGCATCTTTGGCCAGTTTTTTTCAGTACACAAACATTTTCTGTCTGGCTTTGTCAGATGCTAACTTCCATTTTTGTTAAATCAGTGTTGCGGATGATCAGAAAAAACCCAACTCAAACCAAAACTGAATAAACACACAAATTCTTGAAGTTGTATGTAGTACTTGCTAAAAGTTGTGATGGACAGTTTTCGTTAGCCACTGAAGTGTCTTTCTGTAGGTACTCATATTTCATTTAAAAAAACAAACAAACAAACAAAACACAAACCAAACCAAACCCCCCTGTTATTGTATATATAAGATAATTAAAAGTATATCACACACAGAGATAGGTAGATATATATGTGTATATATATACCTAGAAAAGAAAGGGGGGAAAAAGAGAGAGAGTAGGTCTGTTAATTACAGACATTTAAGGCCTCTTGACTTATCAGTTGTGGAATATTTCCTAAAGAAGTGGACTTTGAGAAACTACAGCACTGCTTAAAGTATGTGTTTGGAGCTTACTGGCAGCAATAAGATGACAGAAATACACCAAAATTTTGTTGAACCTGTTGCCTGTTCCATACCTAGAGTTTTCTGTTTGTTTATGACATATTCAGCACTTCTCTCAAAAATGTGTAAGCTTGCAATACCTGGGAGTATGTTTGAGTTTTGGACTAGCAAATTCTTTCTTGTGTTTCATGAATGTGGCCATTTTTATACAGGTTGGACATTTCTTATCCCTGTTTTTTTGGTGAAACTATTTTTTGTAACTATTACTGTGCCTATGCCATGAATTATTTGTCATTACCACTTATTGCTCTCCATTTTGATCTTATGTGTGGGTACTTTGCAAAATCTGTTGGGATTACTCAAGATGAAAGGGTTGCTATGCAAATATGAAATCTTACTCCCTAGTATTTGTTAGTAGTTGCAAAGCATGGATTTTAAATGAACAATTGTATGGCATCCTGAATAAATAGGGATGCTGGCTAACAAAGCCTGCATGTCTCTGAGACAAGTGGAAAAAAGCAAGTTAAGCTTTTCATTTTTATAATAGTTATTTCTATTCTCAATGTTTCTAGCGTGTTTTGTTAAGTAGATCTTTATTTCCAGCGACTGAAATGTACTCCTCTTTCTTTTTCCTTGAAAATTAAAAGCTTCTACCTTTAAAGAAGTGAATGATACATTATCTGCTGTCTCTAAATTGAACCCATTTGGAGCTATTTGCATCCTGTAGAAACCTACAGCTGAGTGCTGTGCTCAGAGGTGTAATGACTGGTTGTCACAACACGCTGGAGGTGGCCCCATAACAAAATGATCCCCTGTCAATCCCCTTGCAGGAAATGCATTGGCAGCCTGTAATTCGGCCTCCGTATTAACATCCTGCCTGGGTTTTGTTAAATAGCACTTTCTAGGAAGTAGATCTGCTGAACTTGTGCTTAATAATGTTTTAAGGGGAATATTTGATGGAAGTTTTAGAAAGCATCACATGGGGTTAACAGTGATTTGTCATTTGTTTCTAATTAAAGGACTTAATCTCTTATCACTAGAACAGCCTATTTTTTTATACTAAAGGCACAGATGTGAATGGAAACATATTAATGAGATGTCATACTACACAGTCATTTAGTGTTTTGTTTAACTTAAACATAGCAGAAAATGTGCATCTAAGTAGACACGTGTAATGACATTGAGATAGAATTATAATTTCCTACATTTGCATAACCTTTAGCAGCATCCACTTTAGATCCACCTTGTAGTGGTTATTCTGTACTCAAAATTGATGTTTGTTATAGTAGTAAAAGGGTCTAAAACCACACAATGACATTGTTTTCCAGTCAAATGGCCTGTTGTTTTCCTTAAACCAAACATACGTCTGTTTGACTTTGTTGGCTCTTCTTAAGAGGGAGGAACAAAATCTGTCCAGTCTGACAGTCATGGTTATTGCTCTTGCAAAGTGATGAAAAGCAAAGGCTAACCTCATCCATAGGTACCGTACCTGTTATTGTCAGGTACATAACAGCAACTTTACTGCCAAAATATTTAAAAGCTAGGAAAAAGCGGCATGAATTAGTATGATATTTAAGGCCCAAAGAGACATTTTGATCACATGCTCTGGCACAGACTGTCACGTATCACTCCATCGAGGTCAGATAACCTGCGGATGAACGAGAGAGGGCCATCATTTCCAAAAAGTCACTTTCTCAAGGTCACAAAACAAGTTGGGGTTAGAGCAAGGATGAATGGGTTATTTAACACATTAATGCACTAATGAGGGATTTTTGAGCCTAAGTATTCAGCATGCACGTTATTGGGAAAACCTTATGAGAAATGAAAGATTTCAGTCAGATTAGGTATAACACAGTTGCCAAATAAATATAATCAGTGAAGAATTCATCAAAGTTATACATTATATTTTTTTTACTGTGAGACGTGCGTGAAGCTGCTGCTGCTTCAGGTTGGTGACTCCAGCTCTCCTGGCACAGCCCTGCGTGCCAGGACAAATGCCATTGCTGACAGCAGAGAACAGCACTAGATAATGTCTATGGAACTGGAAAATGCCAGTCGAACTTTATTTACTAGGGAAACTGTCTACTTTTTTTGACTGGAACATTGGGAGTTAAGACACCTGGGCTTTATTTCACTGGCTGTCTTACAGTACAACTCGAGGCAAATTGCTTAGAGCCGAATTGTGGCCCCGCTGCAGTGGGTGTCAACATTTCCTTTAACTAGATCAGAATTTCTGCTTTAATTCTGCATGCCAGACTCTAAGCTAATTTATGTAGGTATCATAACGTGACTTCAGGATTGGTGCCTCTCTGTGTTGTTTTGGATGACTAAGAAGGGTAAGAGTGATCATTACCCCGCCTGCCTTAATTGCTATAGTAAAAAAGTCTAGCATTGCTGTCAGTTATTGTGGCAATTACTCTGAGAAAGCATGCTCTTTACTTTTTACTGGCCTTTTCATATAGTTAACAGTAACCAGAAGAAAAGAGAAGCTGCTCCAGTTTTCACTTAAATAATGCATAGTTATCTCATGTTCAGAAAAGACTAGATGGTTCCTGTGCTGGAGGCAACATCAGATGGAGCAGCATTGGGTGCAGGTAGTCTTGCAGGTCGCAGCCAGCTCACTTTTCGCTTATAATGCAGAGCAGGAAAGCCACAAGGTGCCCAAAGTTGTGGCAGCC
>NW_009218961.1:28184-60105 GCF_000690835.1 Fulmarus glacialis
CTGCTCACGGTCCTGCGCTAGAACAGCCTATGCAGTCTCAGCACAAATAGTAAACTTCTATACTTTGAATAAGGATAAAGTCAAATAAACATAATACAGAACTTTTTGCCCCAAACACTTTCTTTTCCCATCCTGAAACTAGTAGTAGTGGAACTGTGAAGTACCATAGCTTGAACTATTATCTTCGTGTTGTGGTTTAACCCGGCAGGCAGCCAAACACCACCCAGCCGCTCGCTCACTCCCCACCCCCCACTCCCAGTGGGACGGGGAGAGAATTGGAAGGGTAAGAGTGAGAAAAACTCATGGGTTGAGATAAAGACAGTTTAATAGAACAGAAAAGGAAGGGAAAATAATAATAATAATGATGATAATGATAGAATATACAAAATGAATTATGCACAATGGTTCATAACACGCGCTGACCAATAACCAAGTAGCGATTGCTACTTCTGGGACCATGCCTCTTATTTATATACTGAGCATGACATCATACGGTATGGAATACCCCGTAAGCCAGCTGGGCCAGCTGTCCCGGCTATGCTTCCTCGCAGCCTCTGAAGAGTCCTTGACTAGCAAGGTACTTAGCAACAACTGAAATCATCAGTGTGTTATCCACATTCTTCTCATACTAAATCCAAAACACAGCACTAGGACAAAATTTAACTCTATCCCAGCCGAAACCAGGACACTTCGTTAGGTGTTGGGGCAAAACAGAAATTTTTTGATCAAAAAACCCAGGATGCTGAGAAAGCAAATTTGAACAATATTTTTAGTGTCTCTACTTCTATTTTCTTTTACTGTCTTCTACTTGCTCTACTTCATTGCCAATGTTTCCAAAAGGAAAGCCTTCAGGACAAAAAGCTAGAAGAAGTAACTGTTTTCTAACAAATGGTTATGGTTGGCAATGGCAATGGGTGGAAAATTGTTCCTTCCTTGGTAGCAATATAGTGCATGGGGGCTAGGCAGCACTTTTGCTGGGAAACATTGCGGGTTAACCATGTATTGCAAAGGAGATGAGAATCAGCCAGTCAAGTCCTTGGTCAGAGGTTTCCTTAGCTTTCTTCCAGCTGGATTTTGCTTAATTATATTTTTTCAGAAACTGTTGATTAGGAGTGGAGAGAAGTAGTAGTTTGGCATTTATGTCACTGTTTTAAATGTTATCCAGAAAATTAAGATTATTTATAAAACAACAGCAGTAGAGTTTAGCCAGTTATGAAAATCAATTGCCAGAAATCAGGGAAACGATAAAAATTAAAATTTGGTTAGACAAATAGCTTGTAATGTTAAGATCAGCTTGATGTATTTTCCACCAGAGAGTTCTTTCGATGTCAGGTCTAGCAAATAACCCACTATTTTAGCGATTTTATTTTTGTGGAATATATATATGTATTTATATGCTAGTAATGAGTAAAATAAATGATTAAATAAGCCTACATTTTAAAACAAAAGTGCCTGTATTTTTCCTCTGAACTAGTTTATAGAGATTATGAAGTAACCATGCTATGGTGGCAGTCAGTTTATCAAAATGTAGTAGTTGAAAGTAAACGAGGATTATTTATGTCAATATTCATTTGCTTTTAGTAGAGTAACTCTGTTTGATCCGTTACACTTCAACTCAAAGGATTTCTCAGTCAGTCAAAGAAAAAAAATTCATTAAAATAGTTAAGGCTGAAATACAATGGAACAGTCCTAATTGCCTTAGAATAACATTCTGCACACAAAGGTGCATGAGTAAATCTTTTCACGTGGGTAGGAAAGGTCCCTATGTTTTAATTTAGAGATTGAAACCATGAATGAACATAAACCCACGTTTTTCCATTCAGAATATTTGGACCACCTTGCCTGTTTCCCTTAGTGCCTTCTTTTGTATTTTCTTAGTGGGAGACCACTTATAGTCAGTGACGTCCCTTCTTTTATAACAAATTGTTTCTTTTGGCTGGCGTGGTTATGATAATTAAGACTGTTCCTTCAGAATTCCAGTTTTTACTCTTTCCTCACTTGTATTATAAGTTTTCCTTAAAATGAAAATAATTATATAGTAAAAAGAATCCAAAGCCATATCTATATAGTAACAGTTAAGAACAACTATATAGCAGAATTAGGTTATTTCAACATGCAGCAGTTTTCTCAGGTGGCTCTAACCTTTGGCTGTTGCTGGTAGTCAAGAACAGCTCATTACTAGAGGACTCCATAAACATGTTTCCTGGCACTATGATACATCCTTTCAGAGAAAAGGACAGAAATGTGTTATTTTTATTTAGACAAACGGTCTCCTTTTGTGAAGATGTTCTCCTTTGCTTAATGGAAATATTGTGATGCAGTGAGAATATTTCAATTTTTTACACTGGCTATCAAATACAGCAGAACTAGATGGCCTTAAAAGAAAATAAGAAACTAATTGAAAATTTGAGTCTTATGTACACTGGCTAAAAAGAAAAGTTAGATTCTGCCCTCTGTAAAAGTTTGAAAAAGGCTCATAAATGGCAAAAGGGCAGTTGTATCCAGGAAATGTAACTTGGCAATAAAAGCCTGTTTTGAAGTACACTACATGGTTTCTGAATAAATATTTCTTTAATGCATGTAATTACTGGATCAGCAGAATAAATGTGGTCATGTCCTTGTAATTAATACATTGTCAAAAGTTCATTTAAGTATAATAATTTCATAGGAAAAATGCTGTCTATGTAGTTTGTGCAATAATTTGTTAAATTAAGTGCAATAAATATAAAATTATTGGTAGATATATTTTTTTTAAGTTCTTATTCATTTCAACATGCCATCTAATACTCTTAAATGGATTTTTTTCATAAAAAGAAAAGATGCTAAAAATAAAAGTGCTGTAATAATGTCTGTCTTCTTTTTGCTAAAGGAATTTTCAAGCAGCACCACTTAGTACCACAGCTGCAGTTGGCAAATATTTAGTTAAGAATTGTGTAATCAAGTTGGCAAAGGCTTGAAGATCCAGTAAGAAATGCACAGAGAAGGATGCCTGTTTATCCAGTGTAGAAAAACAAAATGTTTATCCCCAGATTTGATGTCATACTTCTTCAATTCTACCCAGAGCCGATTACAGGGCTGGGTTAAATGTTAAAGCTGTACGGAGTTTTTAGCAACGGGAAGAGTGTCATTCTTGATCCGTAGAGCTTATTTAAAATATTTTTTCAGAAAAGAAGTATTCTGATTCTTCACTGCCAATCTCAAAGTGGTGACTTTTCTTTGGTGACTCGTTTCGTTATGGCTGGGGAAGCAGAGGTGACCATGAATACTGGTGGTGGCCATGGGCAGGTTACCCAGCAATATCGATTTGTTCTCAATCAGCGTGTTCACGCTATTGACTCCTGGTGAACTGTATAGTTCAGAGATATTTCTGCTGGTTTTATACTGGTTGGAGGAGGGCTGATTGTACCTGCTCTGGCACAAAGCTTGTTAAGGGGGTGCTGACCCATTGCCACGCGTTGAACAGTTTTCGGGCGGCAGAATGATGTTTTACTGGATCAGGGGTTTGTGCTGTACAGCCAGGGCATTTCTCATCTGGCACTACAAGTCCTTAAGTCTATGTATTATATTCTTGAACCCTGGTCAGATATTAGTTTCTCACTTGACCGCACATATGACAAATTAACGTTAAAAGTAGAACTGGAATTCAACTCCCCAGTTTCTAAACTTGTGCTCAGTTGGTGCTCGCAAGACCACACCTCTCCCATATGACGTAAACCGCAGGATGACTAAGAGGCTACAGGACTTCATAGGACTCCTGGTCAGACGCTTACATTTATCCAGGCAGTAGAAGCTTCCTGTTCTGTTTGTGGAGATATTAAAACTTTAGCTTTCCTTTCTCACTGAAATTTCATAAAATTTGCTAACCTGTGGTCCTAACAGGGTTGAGCATGTGGGGCAATATTTGAAGAATATGGACTAGGAAGGAATTCAGGTGGTTTCAACTGAAGCTGGAAACAAACCAAACCAAACAACCAAACAAAACCTGGTTGGATGAGCAGGCTCAGAGAGGGCAGTAGTTGACGGGTGGATTAAATCCTTAAATCCTTACCCCTGGATGTCTATGAGAAATGATAGAACCCACAGGGGGCTCTCTGGGACTTATTCTGTGCTGATATGTTTATTAATGGCCTGGAGGAGGCAACGGGGTGCATTCTCAACAGGTTTGCAGATGACACCGGACTAAGGATCCAGGTGATACACTCAGGGTCAGGGCTTCCTTTCAGAGGGCTATAGACAGGCTGGGGGAGTGCTTCAGTAGGAACTACAGGAAAATCAACAGGGAGATACACAAAATCCTGCCCCAGGAAGGAATAATTCCTGTGAGCAATTCTGCTGGAGACTCTCTGGTTAGTGAGCAGGTCTAGGGAAAACGCCCAGGTGCTGGTAGGCAGTGAGCTGTGTAGGAGCCAGCAGCATCCCGGGCTGTAGGAGCAGGGATGTGGCCAGAGGCTGAGGGCTGTGATTATATCCCTTTACTCATCCCTTGGTGTGGGGCAGGAGGATGAGGGACAACAGGCATAAGTTGAAAAGGTAGAGGTCCACACTGCATACAAGGAGGAACTTTTTCCCCATGAGGGCATTCAAGCAGCTTGCCCAGAGGTGGTGTGCCATTTCCATCCTTGGAGGTTTGCAGGGCACGAGTAGATCAAAACCTGAGCAACCAGGTCGGACCCCAGAGCTGACCCTGCTGGGGCAGGAGGTCAGGGCAGAGACCCAAATCACTCTGTGATCCTATGGATGTGAGGAAACGTTCAAAAAAATCCAAATCTGTAAATCTGAGCCACACTTCGTCAGTTCTGAGTTACATGCTAAGAGTAAATTACAATATGTAATGAGAATCCAAAATAATCTCTGATGTCTGTCAGCTCCAGCATATAGCGCACTGAATACTGCATTTCAATGCTGACACTTATATTTGCTCCAGTGAGATATAAATGTTACTTGACCTCAAAAACAGGTCATGAAGCACATACGACATCTTGCAATTAAGCTAAAAGATTCATTGACAAACATCATTCAAGTAGTACGATTTAGGTGGTTACAAGAAACCATTAAAATGTTGTGATACTGCAGGGAAATTGGCTCCAATGGATCTATATTATATCCTGGCATTGAGACATGTGTGCAGTAAGAATAAAGCAATGCTGCTCATAAACAGAGGAACATTAATTATATACATTTAATTTTATATAACATCACACTTGTGGAAAACATAAGAAAATTCATGTATTGTAAATGTCGTCTTTTTTCCTGAAGGAATTTTCCATTATTATTTTATGATGATAAAATAAGGTGTACTGATGTAGTCTCAAAATAATTTTATATTTATTTTTACGTATTTCAATAATATTGAGTCAATAAAGATGATATCAGGAAATCTATGAACTATAATGAATTTTATTTACATTTTTATTATAGCACTAACTTCACATCAGTTCCCTTCAAGTGTATATTTGAAAAAAATGTGCAAATCATCTCTTTTTAGCAAAACTACCCAAAACATCTCAATCACTTTTATAATGAAATTTTTATTGCAGTGTTTGAAAATATTTACATCAGCAAGAAAAAATGTTCAACAAATGAGGCCATATTCTGGAAGAACAGGGAAAACGGAGTAATGTAAGCGAAACATTACATGGTGAGAACTGGCCCTTGACTCGATAGCCCTTTTCCAGAAAATGGTAGCATCAGTATAGTAAGATGAATATATCTCAGCATAAAGAGAAGTTCCAGAACTTGTTCTGCAGCACGGTATCGGTACATGAAGCTCTTTCTTTTTAAAGTTGTGCTTCAGGATTGTCATGATCGTATTAAATGGGGTTGACAGTGGTTCTCAAATTGTGGTCTGAAGACGCTGTTATCTAGATGCTTTAACCCCTGGTTCCAGTCAGAATCAGTCACCTGTGTCTTCAGAAGTGTTTTTAACTAAATTTCTGAATGAGATGAGTGTTTTGTCGTCCGACAGAGATTTTGAGGGTGGACAGCAGACAGTTGGCACAAAAGTTTTGGGGCTCGATGGTCCAGAGCAATTAGTGCAATGATTGTGTATTGGAACCTGGGAGGAAAAAGGTGTTTCTGGCAGGGAGGACTGAAAGGTCTTAGCCACCTCTAAACCACTGTCTCTTCATTTGGAAGCGTTAGTGGCACAACCGATGGCGTTTTGTTTAAGGCAGCCATCTGGTAAACATGAGAATATAATGCACCATATTGCATTCCCAATAACATTTTAAACAGTTTGCAATCTCAATAAACTTTTAACTTTTGAAACACATGCACAGAGGACAGTTCCTTGCTTCTGTTGGAGGGAATATCAGGTTTACATAGTGTCTGTATACTTCCATTTCCAAAAGCTGCAAAGTTGACAGCCAAAAATAAAAGCAGGCCAAGAGCAGCAAAAACTCATGAAAACCTCTGTTCACTCTATTTGAGTTCTGTTTTATTCATTTTACCACTACAGCCTGGGGCGGGGCTTCTGGACTGGCCACTGGGAGCTGCAAGGTGTGGACCTCACTTGTTTTTTCCCTAGGAGGAGATGGCAGGAGGTTTTTTTGAAACTTTGGCGTTGGGAGTGTGCAGAAACGCCTCCAACCAACAACTGCCTCGAGTTGTAAGCAAATATATAACTTTTCAGAGTTTTTTGTTTTTTTTTTTTTTTCCTTTTGTACATTCTTCACACAGTGGATGAAGGGATGAAGCATTCCTTGTTCTCTTTTGGCAGGGTAGCTTTTGGGAAAGGAACAGAAATGACAGAAGAGCAATTTACTTCACCTGTTCACTTCTGTTCTATTCTATTCTAAAATAGCGATGTCCACAGCTGACTGTATGTTGTATCTGAGCATCCTTCTTGCATCCTTTGGTGTACTGTTGCTGCTCTGTTCTGGCTGTGACTACCCAGAACAAGGACGCTACAGCTTTATTATGTACTGGAAAGAAATAAGTGTTCTTCCAGTCATCCATATAAATTCAGTGTTGATTAAATCTGGGTTCCTGTTAAATTGGTTGCAAATCCAAACCACCTTCCTGACCTGAATTTTCTGCATCTTTTATTGCACCAGGCATCTGCATTGAATGGACACTCTGAACAACAACACAGTTAGTTTTGTCTCCCAGAGAGAAACGTGCTGGGTTTCACACGTGTCCTTCTCTGTTGTACTGCTACCGTACACCATGCTATTCAGACAGGGTAGCAACAGATAGTTCCCCTATTCTTTTCCATATAGTGCATCATATTTTTGTCTAGATATTTCAGTGATGAGCCATCTCTTTTAGGACGGTACCCATTATTATAATATGCCAGATACTTATGTCAAGACATTGATATATGTCATTAACACAATGGAAATAAATTCAAACTCATATGTTGTATTTCACATACTGAGTTTTATCTTGACCTCCTAAGGTGAGAGACAGATGTTTTCCATTGGCAATGCTATGGTTATTTGTTTATTTTTGTAAAATGCACATCTGAAATCCACCTATATAAAACTGGAATATGGGCTGCATTTTAAGTGAAACCAGGGAAAAATATGCAAACTTTGAGAGATGAAGGGGAAAAAAACCTGCAGCAAGCACCAGGATATGTGAGTGAGTAAGCATAATAGATCAGAATAAGACCCTAAATCAATTTTATTTTCACAGTTCTAGCATCATAAAAAGTGGGTGGCAGTAAACCAATTATTATGCAACTTAATGAACTAATTAGGAAAATCAGAGCAATAATGGTACTGGTACTGACTGATCTGAATATAAAAAGTAGAATTAAGTTCTCAGTATTGAATTTTTCAATACAAAGGATTATATAATAACTTTTAAAGCATTTTGAATTTGGGGAGGAGGATTGCATCTGCAATTGCTGTGGGTACCCAAATGATCTGCTATTTCATGTGCTGAACTCACTGTGCAAGTACACTCGTGTACTGATTAAAAAAAAAAAAAGGAGTAAGGACCAGATCATTAAAAGCTTCATTTGCATTTACGCACCCCTAAATACTGTTGAAATGCTGGTATCTGTGGTCAGTAGGTGCTTAAATACCTTGAGCATATGGCTTAGGTGGCTGATCCTGCAGACTGGTGACATGAAACCTTGTACACTGGGATTGCTGCATAAACACTGGTTTAAGCTTTCGTAGGAGTGGGATTTGCACCAAACTGAACGCACAGGAGTAGAAGAAAGTAATCACAAAAGCACAGCTTCTTTTCCTTAACATTAGTATCATAGAACACGCTATGCTTTAAACTATTTAAAAAACCTCACATAATACTGTACGTGTTGACAGAAATTATAAATATATTGCTATCAGACCAGTGTTTCTCATTATACATCTGAGATTATGTATGAGGGTTTCAAGGCATTCAATAGTTTGTTGATTTTCTTTCTTTACAACATTTCTGCCTTTACATATGTTGATAATATGATGTGTGATTATGGGCCTAAACCTTTTCTCTTTAACATCAATGACAAGGTTCCTTTTGCCTTTGGTGCCGAAATGGAAATGAACCCTCATAAATTTCTCCATCATTTCCTTGCTATTGTGAAATGTACTATAATGTTTTCATTGATTCATAATATTTTTCTTTATCATACAATTATAAAATAGGGTTTCTTTACTAGTTTTCACATGCTTCCACGTCTGCTTTATCCATGTTTGGCAAATTTAAGAGCTATAAAGTTTGTACTGGCACACGTTGATGTTTTTAATGGTCTTTATGATATTTGGATATGGAATTACTCTCATAGATTGGGTCCTACATGTGTCAGGGCAGTTTCTGTCTTGAAATATAAGCCTTGCGTTCTGAAATGGAGTGTTACTCGTGTATGTACCCAAAGACAGGACTTGGCTATACCTGTATCTGAAGAATTGTGCTGTTTCAGACAGTGTCTGATTTTTTTCCAGGGAAGTAGCTGTTTGGTCTACAAGTGTTTCATCACAAAGCAAAGGTGAAAGTCATTTCTTAAATAGCTTCATGGAAAAGCACAAGTAAGAAGAAAAATAATTTCTGCTTTCCATGATAAAAACAATCAATGTGAATAGTTTTGTTTATTTTCCTGGTCAAAAAGTCACTGTCAGAGTATATTTAAAACAAATGGGAAGATGGGAGGGGCAAATGGCCTTAAAGCAAATGTATCACATACAATACTTTTTAAAAAAGAGAAGGAATCCAGGCCAGCATGTTAAAAATGAGCATTTCCAATACAATTTGTCACCCATGCATAAATCTTGCTGACATTTTCAGTCACTTTAATAGCCTTCCCATTTTATAAATCAGTATGAACTTGCACAGTTGCAAAAAGTGTGTATTTTGAACATCTCATTTGCATACTTTACCAAAAGCCAATGAGGCAGTGGAAGCAACACTGGTGATCATAATAAGTGTTTGGGAAAAGGCAGAAAGATCACTAATGGTTTGCCTTTAGGGATTTCTGTACTCCATAGGGGACGAAAATGAGAAATATTTTTCAAACAGCAGGGGTAAAGGTTTTAAAACTAGAAACACATGGAGTGATAAAAATGTTAGTGCCACAGGGCGCATAGCAGGAAAAATTTACAATGTAAAAACTGTAATTTCAGCATTAGGAAGTAATAATCGTGTTTCATCATTGTTATTAAAGCATGACCCTTAAAGTCACATAAATTAGATATAACTTTCTAGAGAAGTGTATTAATCTTCAATGGAAAATATTAGGAAAGTTTATTATCATATGAAGATCAGAAGGAACTGGTTTTTATTAAAAAAATGAAGTTAAACTTGGTGGTTTTTTCTTTTTGGAAGAAATCTCTAGCATTTTGAAACAGCAGATAGACTTGTGTTTACTCAATGCAAAATGCAGTGACCAGCTTTGCTCTGAAAACCAATAATAGTTACATGAGAAGAAACAACCAACCAACAATTAAAGAATGAGCTAAGGAAATCCAGGAAGTTCTATTCATAGGCATAAATGGCTTATATTTTGGTCAACATAGTCTTTCTATTGTGTTGATGCCAAATGCATCCAAATGATTAATGAAGAATGTTAGAGTCGTCAGAAAAGAAGAAAAATAAAATGGTAGCCTGAGGTACCACAAGAATATCCACTGGGAAACTTGAAATAGAACTGGTTATCCGAGGTGTGTAATTAGTGACTGAGGGATAGTTTCCATTCTGTCTGTAAAGTGCTATTTTACGAGGGCCTCTCTATTTCTTTTAAGTGCTGTTTAACAAGGTCACTTCACCTGCAAGAACTTTTGGGTAGATTTGTATTTGCAGAAATCTAATGCCACACTAGTGCTGGGGGTGTGGGAGCCCCCAGCTCTCCTAGCTTGGGCTATGAAAAAGTGGTGCAATGTGGTGGAAGTGGACCTACTGGGAGAAGAACCTTCTGCTGAGGACCACACTGTACCACTGGAGTGGATTCATCCAAGATGTATGTGATTTTTGTTACCTTCCTGGCTCCAAAATCCCAGAGAGTTTCTTGAAATGGAGCACTCAGGGTGTGGATTCAGCACTCTGCTGTGGCCTACAGGAGCTGCCCAGGTGATAACTAGAATAAGAGATTGTCCTCTGCATTTCTCTATTTCCACAATTTTATCTTGAATTTTGTTTTCTTGGTTTCAATTTAAAAACCTAACTGCTAGCATTTTAAAGCGTGTAAATAGTGTGTAAAGGGAATAGTGTGTAAAAGAGAACTCAGGCGAATGTGACAGACTGGATGTACATTTAATTTTCTGGAGATAAAGAATGGAACAGCACTGTGTTAGCGATAAAGCCTTTTGACTTCCTGCAAGACAAGCAATCTTTGACCTGTTCGGGTTTGCAATGCTGGATGCGTCTTGTGTCAGAACACCTAGGATGTGCCTCCTGGGGTACGATTTAGCCAATTCTCCACTGCTCAGTCATTATAGCGAAACCGTCGATAACAGAATAGTACGGAAAAGTTCCCTTCTCCGTCCCCCAATGTTGAATGCCCTCATCGTTAGAGCACAAAACTTGACTTCCTCTTGCACACTCTTGTCCTGTGACTCTCCTTTTTCTTTATGCACATTTGTTCCTCTGGAAAAGGAAGAAGTCCATGGTTTATTTGGAAGAGTAGACATCCCCTTCCCAACTTAATCTGTAGCTTGACTTTGTGGGTATTCTCCAGAGAAGCAGTAAACTCTTTCCTAAGTGCTCCAAACACAGGAACGCTATGCATAAGGAGGGCATCATTATTATCTCTCTCTCCAGCTGTGTTCTTATGTGAAAATGGTTGTAGCTGTTGTTTTTTCTGTCCTTTTCTGCCAGTCCCTCAGGCAGTTTATGAAGCTCATGCATAGCCAAAGATTAGGCATCGTGCTTCTCTGTGCCTTTGGAACTAACAAGGCAAACTTGCCCAAATGTGTCTTTTTTTTTTTTTTTTTTTTTTTCAGGATGCCTTTCCTGTTTGCGTCAGACATTATTTGAAGATTTCTGCCACTGACCTTGGTGGCAGAAATTGTCATTTTCCAAAGCAGAAAATTTAAAATTTTTTCACTTTGTAAAAAATTATCAGTTTTCTAGTCTACAAAGTTAATCTTCTTAGTCAATATGGGCTAAACACAAAAAAAAACTACTGAAATCAATGGAAAGAGCCCTCATCGTTTTCTTACTGAAAAGGGAAAGATATTAGATATAGTATCTGTTTAAAATGGGGCAGCTAAACTAAGATAATGAAATAGAGAAAATACTGAATAAATGGTGAATTTGTTGACTTTATCGCTTTATGGTGCATTTTGTGAAAATTCTGCTGGTTTCAGATATTCTTTTACCATAAGGTGAAACTAATGACAGAAATGACTTGCTACTCAATATTATTAGCCATCTGTTTTATGCTGGTGTAAATGGATTTAGAAAAGAATTTTACAAGTGTTGAGCAGTCTATACAATGTTAGAGATCAAAGCTTTCGATTTCCAAATACAGAATCCTTCTTTATCTGGAAGTCTGCTGCTGAGGTCACAACTTTATTAGTTGGCAGTCTGCTTCTATAATAGTGATCTGTAGAACAGAATTAAAAAAAAAAAAAAAAAAAAGTCCTGGTGTATGATATATTTATGTATATTATTAGCATTTCAGAATTTGAAGAGTAAACTGATGGCATGCAGTCTGATAATGAACTTGAGTGATCGTAAGAATTATTAATGACATTTATCCCATAACAGTATCCATTGATGGGACCAAATGTGGTCAGCATGGAAAGCAGTGCTCTCAGTGTACCAGCTGATATCTGCTCTACCTGTACATGTGGAAACTTCCATTGTATAAGGGACTGAGACCAAAAGTTAACTTAGGTGGCCAAACTGTAGACTAGAAAATGCTGTGTGCTGGTGTTGCAGTCATGAAACACCTCTGTCTTTGTGTGGATGGAAGTCAAAAATTGAGCCTTGTTTAGAAGTTCAGCCTCGGAAGCTGGAGTCTGTAACTGCTAAAACAGGTGATTAGGCTTAGCTTTGGAGATCAGGAGTGTTTTTACATTTTCTAAATGTAAACTGCAGCAATCAGACTTTAAAAGAATTGTACATGTAACACATAAGTTTTTAACTGGTGTCTGAAATGTTTACAATACAAAGTTCAATGTAGTTCCATACCTTTTGGAGGTTGGCACTAAGAAATTTCAATCTTTTCCTCTGTGAATTGAATAACCTTTTTAAAAACTCTGATTACATTAACTCAGATGTTAATTTGGAAAAAAATAGTACATTTGGTTGTATCTATTCAGTTTATTTATAATATGTATAACCTATGGTCTGGATTTGTAGTCTAACAGTTATGTTTTTCAGGATCCATTCCCTAAACCTTTTCAACTGTGATACTTTAAGTGCCTCAGCTTAGGTATTTCAGTCTGAGAAATTAGAGGAGCAATACAGGCTCTAATGACCTGTTTAAGACCATCTTTTCAAAAGCCAAAATAATAAATGACCAGAAAGAGATGGAAGGTGCACCTCTACACAATACATGTCTAATGTATACGAACAGTCAAATAGAAAATAGCAGGACCTCTAAGGCCAAACCTAATATTTACAACTTGAACCATTTAAGTGAATATTTGAAGTGGTACCATTTGGAAAGCGGTAAGAAGAATTGTGAGAATTATGATATAGCTATAGGACCAGCTATAGCAAATACATACTGGGGAGCGGTAAAAGGTGGAGAGACGTGCTGGAAGAAAATTAGAGTAGAGGTTATCAAAGATCAGACTTAAAACTTATTTTATGTAATATTTTCGGGAATGATCTTTGCAAAAAAAAAAAAAAAAAAAATTGGCATTTTTTTTAGCACAAAGTTTGGAAACATCACCAGTTCAAAACTGATTTGAGATATACAGGAAGAACTAGACCATGTTGAATGCTGAAGCAGTTTTTATGGGATTAAATTTAGCACTGCTGAAATTTAGCTACTTGTGAAAGAAATTTTCTATGAACTGGAAGTTCTCAACAGAACAAAAGAGGAAAAAAAAGGAGTTGATTGCACATGGGTATTACAAAATGGTTGAGATCTACCAATGCAAAACTATTACAGAAAAGAAAATCTTAGGCCCTAGCAAGAGAGGTATTTCCAGCAGAAAAAGAGAAATAATATAATTTTACAAGGCTCTTGTAATCTTTTTTTTTTCTTTTTTCCTCTAACAGCAATATTGTTTAATTTTCTTGTAATTTCTTTCTTCTTTCCTCTGGTTCTGTGGGATCAGTTTCCCTTATTGCATCCGTTCTTTGGCATGAATTTACTGTAAGTACATTCATAGTTACAGTCATTATCGGTGTATGACATATGCAAATTTACATGTCCTAAAAATAAAAGTATGGGTCTGAAATAGCCCCCCCCAATACAAGAATAGTTATGCAAAGACAGGGCATTTACTCCAAGTGGGATCATGACATAATTTCTGGATTCCTCTGGGAGGTCAGGCATATATCTCAGTATTTTGCTGTGTGTCAGAGACATACCCTGATTTTCCCTGGAAAAAAAACTTTTGCCTTTCTTTTCCGTTTGGCTCATGCAGCTGAAATGAGGATTTGGAGCTGTTACGTGATGTGAGCTTTTCAAAGGAAAGCTCACTTTAATGGGTGGGTACATCCTTCGGTGAAGGACCTCTGAAAATGAACTTTTTCTGATGAGGCAGAAGGTATACACTGAAGAGATCCTGACTGTCAGGAGAGGACAGTAAGGCAGTAGGAGAAGCAGAAGTGTCTTTCATTGACTAGCGGACCAAGAGGACTTGGGCATGCTGCAAGATCCTGGGCTGCAGGGCAGACACTGAAGATCTCCAGGGAACCTTTGTCAGAGGTCATTCGTATATATGGGCAGAAAGAGGTATCAAATTTAGTATTTTTTAAATAATTCTGACTCCTTGTAAAAAAAAAAAAAAAAAGAAACAAGATCAAATGGACTGAAATGAGTTCTTAAGTGAAACTCACTCATTTAGATTTATTTTCTCACATTTTCTTTATAAAGGCTATGAATTTCTTGATATACTGTCTTAAAATAAGTCATAGTAATCTTGTTTATCCAAAGTCAGTCAATCAGTCAGAAGTGGGCAGTCAACATCCATGGAAAACCCTACAATAATAACATTTATCCTATAAATAACAAACTGGTTTGTATGCCTGATGGAAGGAAATAAATTTTGAGGGTGATTTCAGTATCAAATGATTGAGAGGTTTATTGTATAAACCAGAAGTGAAACACATTATTAAAAGTTACGAAAAAATAGTGTCTTAATAACTGTAGAATGCCAGTCAAAACATGGTATTTTGCCATGCTACTTAAATTCAGCAGCCTTTTCCCCATGAAATATATTTTTCCTATGAGTTTTTAAGTAAATGTTTTCTTGGGAAATTATGAAGTGTATATTGCTTAGGAAAATCTAGTCTTGAATAAAATGCATTTGGCCACACCATTAGCATGTTAGAAAGGGCGCAGTATTGGTCCCCGCTGATCCTAAAATATACAAATGTATTGTCTTTTGCCAAGTTACCAATTTTCACAGTTTTGATACTGAAACACAGAAATTACTTTGATCTAATACAACATTCGCATCTATTAAATTTAAAGTCTGTGCTTCATACAAGCCACGAGAAATATTCACACAGGAAGAGCTGCTCTGGGGCACGGCAAGTATAAAGTAAATTGCAGGAGGGTGCTCTACAGTTGGAGTTAGAGAAATGTGGCTGCAGTCATCCCCAAACTTGTGAGTGTGCAAAATACTTCCAGCTGAGAAGAAAATATAACAGTCAAGTTCAGCCAAACTATCAGAAAGTTGACTTCAGTTCTGTTCTTTGCCAATGTGACCAGTGACTGGTGTCTGTGTTTCCTACCATCTGTATAGATACAGCTGTAGAGACATAGAGCATCATGCAGAGCAGTCGTAGGTGAAGTGTTCTGTCTCTCCTGTTGACTCTCTGCTACTGTGTTTGACCAATAAATGTTAACTGCAACAGGTTAGCGTTTCAGCTTTTAAGTTTTAAATCATTTGCCTTATTGGTCTTTGGCGCCATTAGCATTGATCATTTGACATAAATGCTCGAAGAGGTCACTAGGAGTGACTTTACTGAAGCGTAGAAGAGTTTATTACAAAAATATTGAATCAAGCAAGAAGAAAACCCCTGGTATTGGTAGCTGAATCTCAGTTTTTGGTGTTGACCAATGTGTTGAAAGTGTAAAGAGTAAACACATCAGATTCAGTCAGAAGAAGAGTCCAGAAGAAAAGTAATTTCTAATAAATGTTGACTCTATTAGCAAGCCAGTTAAACACATAGTGAACCAGTTATTGATCTTATTTTTCTCCAGGTTTTAGATACAGTGACTCATATTCCATCAAAATTATGAATTATTGGTAGTTGATTTCATTTATACAGATTTATGTTCCTAGTCAAAACCCACATTTTTGGCAAAATATTAATGGAGACGTAAAAAAGTTTGGGAAAGTGCACACATTCCAGATGTATCAACCATCACTCATGCTGGCGGTGTGAACTGATCTTCTCTAACACACTTCTTTGAAAAACCATGGTCAACTGCAAATACAGTTTTTTAACCATTTCCCCAATATATACTATACACAGATGGTAATATTTTCCTCTTGCTCAATATAGCTTAGAAGAGTATAATATTTTCTTATGCACAGAATATCATACCTGTAATAGCCCAATAAACATTTGCAAATATCTAGGCTGATTTTCTGTAGCGTAAAAGTTGTAGATCTCAGCCATTTCTACATCATGCATGTATCTTCTGCTGAACTAAAGCATAACTTCTTAGAAAAATATTGTGAATTGATTTAAAGACCTTGAGTGAAGGAGATCCATATGAATTGTTCCTGTGTTTAATTATTAGAGAAAGGTGTTGTGTTTCTACTCTGGATTTGAGTGTGTGTATTTGCATTTGCCAAACTTCGGAGCTACTTATGCCATTTTCTCTAATAGTGACTGAGCTGTGTATTTTCCTTCTGTCAAGGCACAGTTTAACCTTTACTGGGGATAACTGAGAAGGATTTAGCTTAGTAAGTCTCTCCCCAAGAAGACGTATCTTCAAAAAATTTCAGAAACACTTTTTTAAACCCTTCCCAGGTTTGTGACATCGAAGAAGCAAATAGAGAGGGGCAGAAGATAATGCATGTTTTCCTGCCTCATTCTTCCAAAGATGGAATAATGCTGGAAGTGAACTACCTATACAGCAAGGTAAGATCTGGGCCAGACGAAAAGTCCTGAGAATCATTTGGCAGCCTGCAAGTGGTTAATTTAAGCTATGATAACATTTTTGTACCTGAATAGTGCTTTTTTGCATACTGGAAGTTGCAATATTCAGACTGTAGCTCTTCTTTATGTGTTGTCTGAGCTGGTGCTTTAAGTACTAAAACCCAGAATGGCTACAGAATGGAGATTACATTGGCTACTCCAGGGCTGGATTTTGGAGTACAGTCAACACAAAAGTGGTAAAGCTGCAAATTTTGGTGAACAGCATTAATGGAGAGTGCAATAGCATTATCAGCTCAGTGAGGGAGGCTTATTAATTAGATTTTGTCAGGTTTAGTAGTGACACCATTGAGTAAGGCAAATTCTTTGGCGTCCCAAAGAGCAACGAGCATGCAGAAGGCAGGACAACTGCTGATGTCCCTCTTTGCCCAGCATTTGGTATGCACGGGCGTAGGCATCCAGCGAGCAGCAGACAGCACTAAAGAAGGACTACCCTGCTGCAGAGAGAGACGCGCAAAGTGAGAGCAGCTGTGAATGCTGGCATATTTAGCTGCTAAGAGCTGCCGACCCTCGCAGATGAGGCTGGCACAAGACTGCAGGAATGAGGATGGGGTAATACTAACAAGACTGAATTGATCTGCATATATTACAACGGAAGACCAGAATACTTGCATAATCACAAATCTGTAAAGTAGGTCCAGGGGAACACCTTGACTTTTCCAGGAAATGAGAAGGCAGCTGTGAATGTTTTTGGCAGAAAAGTGTTTCTGCTTTTGAGAATTGTCAGCCCACCATTGGTCGCTCTCCTCTTGGTCTGGGCTCAGTTTGAACGTTGCCGAAACTCACTCTGGGTAGCCCCAGTAAGATTTAGTGTTCTGTGTCGTGGATCTGGAAGAAACAAAAATAGGCTTCCTGCCTAAAAAAATTGTGGAAAAATACAAACACTATAAATATATTATGGAAAGTCATATATACTCTTTGAAGGAATAAAGAAAAAAGGGGAGCATTTTTTTTGTAAATGAGAAATTATATCTCATTCCCTGATATAAAATGAGATTGCTGGTTAAGAAAGGTCATATAGATTTTAAATATTTTAAATACGTTTCTTATGAAAATATGAACACACTCAGGGCGGATTTGGCCAGTACATTGCATTACAGTGTTGACATTGCAGAAAGCTTAAATGAAAAAAGAAAACAGGAGCAGAAAGAGACAAGGAAATGTATCAGCCCTTTTCTCTAATAAAGAAAAAAAAAGTGACTTGCTGATAAGCTGTAAACTTTTGTATACTGCATTTCCTTAGGCAACTACAATTGTCCTCCATAAGGATTGTTTCAGCAAATCATGCTATTTGGGTAGACATAGCAGAAAATTTTAGCAATCTCAAGAACCGCAAGCTCAGTCTTGCACTTGGTGAAGTGCGTAATGTAAAGTGATGCCTTTAGAGAAAGTACCCTATAACGCAAGAAGACAAATCACTGATTTGGAATTGATATGTTCCTTACTTGATATGTTCATTTATATGCAAGAAATTTATTTGATCCCAAATTTAGGAATTTAACCAAACAGGCAGATAATTACATGGCCATCAAGTGAAGAAATGGAAAAAAAACCCCATCAAGATCCCTGTTGCAGAAAACAAGTATATAAATTAGGGGACAAGTGACGAATCCTGAAGAGGAAAGCAATATACTAAATAAAGTACTATTTCATGCATGTAGCTTGTGTAACATTAAGGTTATGCTTATACAATGAGAAGTAAGGAAAATGGAACTAAAGAGAGAAAAGTCATCATTAATGCTGAACCTTGCCCTTCCAATTTTTAAAATGAATTTATTTTTATTTTCCACCTTCACAATGCATATGCCAATATAAATCACAATGCATTATTAATACAAACAACATTAAGACATAGAAAAACAGAGAGCTTAGACTTTATTTGATTTTCAAGTCTGACTGAACAAAACCAGACAATGTACAGCTCCCTCCTCTCTCTCTCTCTCACACACACATATTTGTTAGGCTGTTGTGGTTTTTTTTTCTTAGTGTGACACCTTTTTTATTTTAGGGTTTAATTACTAGACGCATAGCTATAAAATTTACAAAATTCCTTAGATATTTTTAAAAGGAGAAAAATGAAAAAAAAAAAAAAATTACCAAGAGAATTTCAAGGTCTTCTCTGGGTTTTTGAATAATATGTAATTGGCTTATTTTGATACTTATATTCAAACTTTCAGGAAGCATTTTAAAGTATGTCAACTAACTAGGAATCTCAGTTTCAGTCACAGTCCATAGGATTTGAATCCAAAAGGACTTAAGTGATAGTGCTTTCTACTTTATTTATTTATTTTCTTTTTTTGTAAGAAATTTATTGTAAAGTGTTAATTTTTATAGATAATTCAAAATTGATTAAATATTGCCTGTATACTTAACAAGTATCATTTCTTTGCTGAGTGATATACTCTGCAACAAATAAGCTGCTGCCTTCAGTTGGCCTGGAGCCATCTCAGGAAAATCGTATCTCCAGTGCTCCATGCCCCTTTTTGGATGTTTTTTATTGTAAATGCAGTTACTTGATCCCAGAAAATGTTTATGGATCCCAAGATGAGTACCATTAGCAGTTCACAGTGTATGATAGTCAAATGACACCCAGGATCCTGCTCAAAACTGTGAGGAAAACTATTTATGTGTGTACTAATTATTCATAGTGGGTAGGAAGGGGCTATGCATGTAATAAGTAAAATTATAAGTACAAAAAGTATAGAAAGAATTTGTACTTGAAAGAATGGACTGGATCAAACGTGCCATTTATTGAGATACATCTGGCTTTACAAAGCAGTAAATATGAGTCCAGGCTTAGTTTCCTTTGTTATTTTTATTGAAATATGGATCATTTTAGTTTCCATGATTCCAACTCCATGAAAAACCACCAGACTTTTGGTGAAGCTGATCTATTGAATGATTCATGGTTGGTTTTTTTTAATTTTAAATTACGTTAGAGACACATGTAAGCAAATTGTGTGAAAGAAATGCAATTTATGTATCTGTATGTATCTGCTATGATTTTTTTCATTTTTTTATTTCTTCCTTTGACTCTGAAACTTAAAGAAGCAGAATTTCATACATTGAAAGATACAGAATCACACAGTAATTCTGAAAGTCACAGCTATAAAATCTGTGGTAAATTTAATAAACAGAAATTTACCCAAAGACATGACTTCTTTGAGTGTCACTTCTCTTTCTCCACATAAATTCATTTCAAGCACAAGACACATGCAGTGTGAATCAGATCATTAAATGTGAATGTTTGGAATATTCCACGAAGTGCATTTCACTCAGGTTGTTTTTTTTTTTTTTTTCCTAAATACTGAGGATGCATTAAGATAATTGCAATAGTCTAATTAGACTTTCTCCTAAAAATGACTTGTCTACTGGTGGTTTAATAGATTAAGGATTTTAAAGGGGTTAGAGAGAACCAGTTACAGTAATCAGAGAAGAAAAAGTGCTGAAGGTATCATGAAGGCTCATAATTAAACTGAAGCTTACAGCTCAATTAAACTTGAGCATCATTATGCATAAAACATCAGTGGGCATCAAGAGTCCAATAAAAAGAGATGCTATCAATGTTAACAGCCAAAAGGTAAGACATAATATGGATTGGACCAAGTCTTCCAGATAAAGTCAAGGAAAATTGTGAATAAATTTGAAGTTGAAGTACAATCTAAGCCACATCTAATAAGCTGATTAATATGTTTGACATCGGAGATACAGCAACTGCAAGACATAACACTGAGCTCAGTTTTATGCAAACCATAATAGATGAATTCTGAAGAGGGGAAATACAAGAGTGATTTATCTGGTAGAAACAGGACAGGCAATGCCTTTGACTGTGAAAACACCACTTGTGTCATCTAGTCCTGTGCAGTATTGGTTATATTTAGACACAGACATCCCAACCTTAGTTTGAATTCTCATTTCACTTTTATAGCTATATAATTTGGCAGTGCTTCCTATTTCAAGATCCCTATAATCACGTAACCCCTTTGTAAATATGTGGCAAATACTTTATAAATAAGCAGTAATGGAGCCATCAAGCAGATGACTTGGATTGTGAGTACACTTCCAAGCTTTATCTGTTCCTGGTAGCAGTTGGCTTGTGTCAAATTGATGTACACCTTACAAGATGTTTTCTTTTACATACCTCAAGGGAGCCGAAGGCTCAAAACCACCAAATCTATCGTGATAATCTTTGTAGCAGAGTGGGTGATGCTTTAAATCAAGAGCTCACGGGATTGTATCTTGAAGTTTTCATGTTTTTCTTTCAGTTGAGTCTTGTGTTAACTTTTTTTTAACACATATGCAAATGCAGCAGTCAAAAAGTTTAAATATTATTGAATTCCTAGCAGTGTAAAAATATTAGGAACAGTGTATCAGTAAAAAAGTTGTGTGATAGAAATTATTTATGGTATGTGCACAGAAGAAATTTTTTGCAAAAGAAAATTGCATAAGAAAAAATGTTGCATAAGAAGACAGCTTTTGGTGCTTTTCTCTCAAAGGTACAACAGGCACTTACAATATCATCAACTAAAAAATTAAGAATGTGTTGATTGTGAAATCTGTGTTTCTGTAATGGGAAATTCAAGTTAGTGAGTTAAGTTAGTGAGTTAAGTTAGCTGGGAGAAGTACTGCAGTAATATTCTAGAGGTAACGGAGTATCACAGAAAGAATTAAGAGATCCTGGCGTGAAATGTTTTACACAGACTCTATAAGATTCACAGGTATTAGTAAACTAATATATCTAGATTCTCTTGTCCTTTTTATTTGCAGCTCTGTATGATTTACTATTCTTTCTCTCTTCTGTGGTGCCCTCTGGATTGGTACCTGCAGGAGCCTCCAAGTTCCACTTGGAGAAATATATTAGGAAGAAAATGTCATCATTTAATGTGGAGGGAAAAAGAAAATTTTTAAGTGATAGGCATAGAAGTCCAAGTGCTCGCACATATCAGATCCAAGTTCTTCCCTTACTCGTACAATGCTTCCACAACTCCTATTGCCTTCCTGGGGAGTACTTTGTAGAGCTTATTGGGTATTATTTGTGTAAAGGCTTTTATTTTGACAGGACCCAAATTATTAATTAATTCCAGTTTCAAAGAATTGTCATCTGGAAAAGTTTCCAGGTACCAGGTGGAGAATGTGGTGCAAAGAGAGTCTGGACGGGAGAGGCTCTTCCTAATCTAAAAACTGCAGGAGACCTGCTGTGGTTCACGTTTGGATCTAAATGTGGGTCTTCCGCATCCTAACCGAATGCCCCTGGTTTTGGGCTGTTCCTTAGGAGATTCTCTTTTCTGGATTTGAGCAAGAGGTAAATTCAGTTGGTAGCTCCTAACTCAGAGCAATATTCAGTCAGAGGGGTGGTGTCTCGCAGAATCCCAGATCCGATCATGTATTTGATCATGTCTTAATTAGCCACTCTTCTGTTTATAGTGAAATGAAGATGCTCCAGTGCTAATTAGGAAGGGTCTATTAAGCCACATAGAAATGCCTTCCTGATTTAGAGCTTAGGCACGAGTTAACTGGGCATTGATGGCTCTGCAGTGAATGCCCACATACGTACTCTGTGGCAAATGTGAATTTATTTACTTTAGCTTAGCTCACAGAGAAAATAGGATAAACCAATTTAAATTTGTCCTGCCTGGTTAGTTCATGTGAGCTAAATTGGTACTCTTTGATAGTATTTAGATTTTATTGTGAAATCAATAGTTAAGTATACATTTTACATCAGCCAAAGCAGCATGTTTGCTCCTTCTCAGGACCTTAAGTATTATTTTTGTTATTACACTTGTTAGAGCGTGATTACATTACATTAAATAACATTAACTAAAATTATAATTACAATCACTATAGTTCACATTCTATTAACTGTTATATTGTGATGATATGATCATGGTGGTAGTGATACACGTCCATTTGTGTAAACAGGTAAATTCTTTGTACAGCTGAAGAAACAGAAAAGACTTTAACAATTGCAGAGAAATCAGCAGAAGGAGTAAAGATCTAAAAATCGCTACTGAAAATCACCCCTTAGAATTTTAGATCCATAAAATGCACAGGAAAACATTTCTGAACTTCCTGAAGGAAAGGCTTTCCTTTTAGAGTCATTAGAAAACAAAGACCAAGGTGCTCAGAACATCTCCCCAAGTCAATACACCAGTGTTAAAATTACTTATCACTTTGTTTAGGTCAATTGCCAGCTTTTGCTCTGCAACTTTTTGAGCTAATGTAAGTTAAAGGGGTCCATAGTCACCCCAAGAGAATATACTGTTGCTAAAAGCTGCAGAGGGGATGAATTTGGACCATGTCTGTCGTCCCTAGTGTCTTGATACAAAACCACTTGTACAACAATACAAGTGCCATGCAGAGAAGTCTTTTGAGCCTGACATATTTTATGTGAGCCCTGTATTCTCCCATTAAAAAATACACAGGATATTAAATATAAGAAAGAATGTAAAGGGTCTCACTAAACCAACAAAAACAAGTGAATTTGTGAATCCCATAGTCTGTCCTCTCTAGGTTGTTCAATAATCTGTCCCTTTCTAGGTTGTTCAGAGTGTACTGTGATACCCAATGTTTGGACTATAGTAATTCACTGATCTAAGTGAGTGAGCAAAGAATGAAGAGCACAGTATTTCATCTTAAGGCTTTTTTATTCTTTCCCAGAAGATACTGTTAGTAGCATGAAAAAATTGTATTATAACAAAATTGTATAAAAACAAATTCCCTCCCCCCAAGCCAATAGGTATTGTTTTACAGCTGGGAGGCAGAAAACATATTGGTTGAAAACATTACAATATTTAAAAACCACATGGAGTTGTAAAAATTGGAATGAGTCCTCTAAATCTTCTATAAAATGGTTAATCAGTTGATCCTTAACAACAGCTATGTACAGTACAGAGAGCTTATAATTCACAAATGCAGGTTCAAGCAATTTTCCCCAAGGATGGGGAGAACAGATTGAAACACTGAAAAGAAAGGGGAGGGAGACAGAAGAAAGAATTAAATAAAAAGGTCAAATTCTTCATTTGCTTTTTTATTTTGCGTTTTCCCAATTATTGTTCCCTGTGTCTTAATGCTGAAAAAATCTTATCTTCTCTCACTCTCTCTTGATGGAAATGGAAAAAATCAGTTGCAATAATTTTGGAATACTAATTATTAAACTTACTTGCTACTTTTTTTTTCCTCTTCTAAGAAATCCTGCTATATTTTGCAAAATTTAAAATCAAGGGCTTGCCTGCAGTAAAAGAAAGGGAAGATATATATATATTTTTTTCTTTTTAATGACAGTCTAACAATAGTCACACAACTCGCCAGTGCATTCCAAAAATTTCATGCTGTCATCATAAAAATCTGACTGTAGCAGAATCTGTCTGGCACTAGACATAGCCCTAATGACCCTAAAATCACATACGATCCCTGGTGATCAGAAGAAGAAAAATACGGTAAAAATAGAGAAATATGTAAACTGCTTAAGTGACAGAAAAATATTCTCTGGAGAATGTCATTCATTTTTTTCCTGTCTTTCACAACTGTCAGAGGTACCAGCTCTCTGAACTTGTCTTTTGTGTTGTTTAACAGGAAGCATAGGAGAATTTCCTAGTCACTTGGAAAGTAAAATTAGTGATGAAGTCAGGTCATTCCCCATTTCTACAGTTACAACAGTACATTTACACTATTTAAACAGGAAGCATAACATAACCCTTTCCACTTTTACAAATGTTGGTAGTGATGAATTTCTCTCATTTAACGAGAAATTATGTTTCAATGTAAACCATAAATAAGGTTTGAACACAGAAAAGTCTTAGAAGTATCACACATGCAATTAAAAAAAAAAAAAGTCCTTTGTATATGTTTTTTCTTTTTTTTTTCGTCTTAATACAAAATAGCTTGATTTTAATTGTGGTTCATTTCTAGCATTGCTATAAATTAATAGGGAGGAATTTATAGGATTCTTCGAAAGTTCAAAAGCATTCTAGAGAAATTACTCTAAAGAAATAAAGAATTCAATAGAGATTGATAAATTTTTGCCATATTGTGTGACATTTGATGTTTCTACCTCCAGCTTTTGAAATCAGCCTGAGAGTAGAGACTTCTGTCTGTCTCGACTATAGAGATAAGACTGAAAATATGAATCTTAAATGTGTTGACCCTAAAAGCAATAAGAAATATCTGTGTAGTATTGCTTTGAATAAATTACTGACACTTTAAAGCCAACTGGTGTTTAATTCATTATGTTTTTTAATGTTAGTGGTTAGCAGGAGTAGTCTTTCTGTGCTGTTTTGTTTAGCTGTGCTATAGGAATGTGGTTTACACGTTGTCATGAACCCATTGATTTCCCTGTGACTTGGATCTCTCTCATTCTTGGGCTGGGCTCTGAGTACCACGTGGAGCATTTTCTTTCAGGTCCTCCTTTTCCTCTCATGGGAATTCTTGAAGAAACGTTTGGCTTTTACGGAGCTCTTCTGAGGTGAACAAAGTCAGACTTCCTTATGAATGGCATAGATTGACCAATATGTGAATTTCTGTTACTAAAAGTGTACAAAAAAGAAAGACCCATATGACCAAAGACCTAAAAAGAAAGTCACAATTCAGATATGCAAAGATCCTGTATTTGGGGGAAAAAAAATCTCTTATCTGAAGAAGGTTCTGTCCTTGTAAGGCTTGGAAATACAGATATTGGGGGATTTGTGTCTGTGTGAACAGTAGCTGGACAATAGTCCGTCAGAAAGAGTCATTATTTTAGTTGCTGATTCATCAGAAAGATTGCTATCCTAGTCTTCAACCAAAGAAGGAAAAAAGGGGCAAATTGTTGGCTCAATAGAGTCCTGATCTGTATTTCAGCCAGGGAGGTATGTTCCCAGCAAAAAGTAATTTCTTCCCATATAACTGGATATCTCAGCATACCAGGAGCTTGGAGAATGAGAAACAGGCAATTTCAAAACCAGGTTTCCTGATACATAAAAGCTTCACTGAGTCGACCAGAAATCCTGTACTCAAAGTGTGCTGAGGTGAACATTAACATCAGTGAGTCCACTCCCTCCTGATCAAACCGTGCACATCCTCATGTTTCATTGTAACAGTTTATAGGCCTGTGTCCGCATCACTGTAGTATTTCATGCCTCGCAAATATTAACGAATCTAGCTTCACAACATCCTGAGAGGTAATGTCAGGAAAACATCATATAAATATTTGAATCTCTCTTCTTGCAGTAGAACTTTCACTTCCCTTACACACATCCTTTATGTTTGTTGAACTTGTATTTATTGGTCTAAGTTTTCTTAAACCAAAACAAAACAGTAATTTATCTAGTTTATTTCTTTCAAAATGGTGTTCTTAAAGTACATCTTATAGATAGATTATCTGTCCCTCACAGCAAAGCCTCACAATGGGAGTCTAATAATTGCTCTTTTTCTAATTTCACTAAATGAGTTATAATTATTTTATGTCTGTTTTATGGTTACTGAATAGTATTAACCTAAGCTCTAATTATAATATAGCTTTCAAAGAAATGTATGGACACTAAATTGATGGACTGCCAGCTTATGTGGGAACATCACATAAAGCAGATATACAGCTAACAGTTTAAGGCATAGCATGTTAAAATTCAGGGGCACAACTTATTCATGAATAAGTAACAGGGTGTAAATTCATTGACTATCTTTTTTTGTAGATCAAACAGAGAAGGGCATGATTAATACTTGTCAAAATGAAAGTACAGTTAAAGTTCAATGTTACTTATAACAGTAGGATTGGAAGTCTCAATCAGAGTCTGAAAGTCATGTTAGTCAACACTGTAACGGTAATGATGGATATTATGTCTGTTTTCTTATGATTTGCCCTGTATTAGAGCATTACGAATGTTACTGTCATAAATTACCCCATTGTTTTTCATGTATGAAGTGATTCTTGACCAAATATTTTGCAATTCTCTTACTATCAGAAGTGGTTGAAGGTCAAAATGGTAAGAATCAAAGATTTTAACATATATGCATGCTTTATATGGCCTCTACCTACCCCTGCCAATGTCATGGCTGGCTGCAGATTTGCAGCCATGGACTCTCATCCCCGTGCGTCCCCGGAGGTGACAGAACCTCCTCCCAAGAGATCTGCCCGCGGCTCCCAGCTCCCTCTGCACACTCAGCCACCTCCCCTTCGCCCGTCTGGAGAGGATTCATGGCTTGCTCATGTCAAAATAGAAAATCAGATATCTTTGGGCATTTCTCATCTGTCCACTGGGCAGGTCAGCAAAAAGATGTTATTTGGCCCTAAGTCCTCAGAAGTGGCCTTCAATGTGGTTTTTCCTTTTGCCTTTGGTATGAGAGGCTGCATTGGGCAACACTGACTTTTTGCCGGTCATCTTCCACGGCTAACAGAACGATGCCTGACCACCACCCCCAAAACCAAGCACACCAGAAATAAGTGAGAATTTCCTTCTCCAAAGGTGATCCTTCTCATTGAGAGACCCTGAATATATATGACAGCCATTCACCCTGGATTTAGATTTTAAAAGTCGGTTGCAGACTTGTAGTTAAAAAGCGCTGTTTGAATTAGCTTCAGACTAAACAAATTAGATGTGTAAAACACACCTGGCTCTTATCTAGCTAACAGCTCAACCTTGGACTATGAGAACTAAATAAAACCTATGAGCCATTTCCTGGCCACTATGTGAGATTTTCCGTTAAGTTTATTTTTTAAGCCTCAGTGTCTGTTTCTTAATTACTTAAAGGTCCGTGGATTCATTCTGTTGTATGAAATTGAATATAAATTGTTTACCAGACTTAAGGGGGCAAGGAGATTATGCACTTTCTTATTTTTAATATTTCTCTCTCCTATCTGCTGTGACCGGACAGAAATTTCAAGCAACAGTTCTTGGAAAACATATGGAGATCAGCCTGGGAGTTTTGTAAGGTAAGGGACCGGCCACGATGCCAGGATGTCTGGCTGCTGCTTCTGCTGAGCAGCTCTGCATCCTTGGTATTTTGAAATTATTCTATTGTAACCATTTTCAGTTTAGTTTAGTTTGGCAATATATCCTTGTTTCTAAAGGTGTCTACACTTATTTGACTACAGAAAATATTTACTTTTCTAAAGGGCAGCTTAACCTTTGTTTAAATTTGAGGTGAGCGAAAGGTCATTGTAATTATTTGCTGTATTATTTGTGTCACATCTGAGTTACTATGAAGGCTGAACATGCATTGCCCTTTATTAGGAAACTGCTTAACAAAACCCAATAAAACCACATGTTTTGCATCCAGCAAATACTTTATAGAACCAATGGCTGGTGCAGGAAACTTTCGCCTCTCTTGGGCTCAGACTGAGAACATTTAAGTTAACAGAAGCTTTCCCAGGGGATGGGATAGATATGGGCAGTTTGATACGGCAGCTATAGTCACTTTATTTTAAATATCTTGCAGCCAGGAAAAGGGGAAATTTGAGTTCAGTGCCTCCTGATAAAGAGCTGCAGAGTGGAGAAATTGCAATAGCGATGGAAGTTTTATAGCAAGGTGGCTTCACGGGAACATCACACTGCTGCTGTTAACAAAGAAAGGCTTAATTTCCCATAACTTTCCCAAAACATAACTTTCCCATAACTTCCTTGAGAGGTAAGGAAGACAAAATATGCAATACGGCTGTAAATTATAACTAAAAGTTACACATTTACAGGTAGGAACATTTATTTGTCTTGCAGAAGGCTGTTAATCACAGCAGGAGGCAGCTCCACCGTCGCAGGCATCATGGATGGCTGCAGCTCGCTCCTTCTCAGCCGGGGCAGATGTAATTCCCAGACTGAAAGCCAAGATCACCCTTTAGTTTTGTTGCTATTGATTTGTTGCAGTGTTTCTGGTCTAATGCTTACTATTTGCGAGATGTTACATTGCATGAATAAAGCTGCTGCCACTACCTGAATAGGAAGTTGTGATCCAGTGGATAATGAATTGCTAATCTCATTTGAGACAACCCCCCCCATGCCTTTGCCCTAGAAATTGTCTTTTAAGTAGAACAAACAAACATTTAACTACCCTTACATTAGTATGTCTGGTTAAAGACTGAAAAAGTTTCACCTGATAGTGCTCAAACATAATAAAAATGAGGGTGTCAAACGAGCCTTCAGGAGGAGAAACCCCACCATGAATTTGTATGGATGCACAAGTACGATAGGATTCAGCATTCAACAACACAAGTTACATTGTGATGCTGTAAAAAGGAAATTGTTTAAATGGATAAAAGGTATTACAGCAGGTACCAAAAAAAGAATCACACCCTTTTTCAAGGAACGAGTCTTGTTCGCATCAGTAACAGACTGACGCTGCTCTCCTCCAGAGAAGCACGCAGATGCAATTGGGATTGTCTCAGTTCCAGGCTGTGTAAAATGGGACAGGGAAGAATATGAGATCCAACTGAATCAGAAAAGAAACTGAAATTTGGTCGAGGCAGGGGGGTGACTCCTTTGTTAGCTGGGAATGTACCACCTGATGTAGGATGACAGGTGACCTCCCCCTCCGGACCAAAAGTCCATGTCCCCAGCAGGAGCCTGGCTGCTCTGGTACTAGAGATGCTCTGAAGAGCAGAGCGTATGTAGAGACCGAGCTCTAATTTAAAGTCAAGAAACTTTGCTTGGATTTGTTACTTGGCAAACATCCCAAGAGCAGCTTATTGTGATAAACTGTGTGTAAATAATCAGCCCTTCCCAAGTTACTCTCGTGATAAAGCGTGATAGCCGGGAAGGGTTACCGCTTCATCGCATCACTCAGATGGTTTTATATCTGCATGGCAAAGTAGCAAATATCTATGAATCTGAAAGTGCTTGATACATGCATGGGGTTTTTTTGTATATTTGTGTATATTTATGGTCACTCACTAAAGGATCAGTGATCCTTTGAAAGATTAATATAATGTACTTCAGATACGGTAGCACAAGTAAAATGACTTTGTCAGTGAATCCACTTGTCAGTGCTTGAGTTGCTGTGCAAGTGGAAGAACTAATAGGCCTTCAGTTCGAAAACCTTTCCTAAAAATCAGCCTGGCCGCCAAAGTACACTGCTATATTGAGTCAGTCGTATCTTTTCAGTAAATAGAGTTTTTTGTCTTTCACTCAACAAGTTCCTTTTAACAACATCCATTTAAAAACATCAAAGAGAAGACGGAGGTGGTAGGAGATAGCCAGCAATCACTAGCCAGCACCGGATTGCGTAGACCTTTAAGGGTCAGGTGAGAGTATTGCTCCGTGGAAATACTGATGTGAGCAAAGGGAAGCAGAGAGGCATCTCTGCGCGACCTCGCAGCGGGAGACGAGCGTGCAGTGCCGCAGCAAAGGTTTGCGTTGGCAAAGGTCCACCGTGGGGAAGGCTGTGCTGGTGTTGCGCGGCGTCTTTGTTGTTCTGCAGATAATGTGACAGGCTCAGCTGGAAACGATGCCATTTTTTTGCATTGAGGAGGGTAAAGTCAGATTTCTAAAAACACCAAAGCCTTTAAAAACATTTTTTGTTTGCGTTTTTGAAAGAACTGCCTGCAAGACAGAAGTCTCAGATCAGAAGTTGTCTTGTAAAAATCCTGGGGAGTATTGTTAACCCTCAGTGCGCGTTTGGTGATGTGTCAATCTTCTAGCGATACCGCTCTTGCTAGGAAATCATAATTTATTGAGGTCAGTGGGTTAATGGGCTGGGCTATGTGCTACCAATTGGTAGACATAAAATATGTTTAGTCCTGTGACATACCTAAAAGGTTTTCGATAGAGGGAGGCTCACAATAAAATGTGTGATGAGTCGTTCTGTTATTTTTTCTCCCAGAACATTCTTCTCTTTCAAAGATAAAGAAAAAGGAGAGAAAGTTGATGTTTGAAATCAAAAAAAGCTGGGTAGCTGTTGTGTTGCAGATGTGCGTTTTATAGTTTAATATTTTTTGCGTGAAAAAGCAGTTGGGATTCTAAGCAGACAGGATGTAGAGCAATTTAAAATTAATAGAGCACTTCAAATTTTTAGGAGCACTTTAAGTTAGAAGTGATCTTGGTTTTGGGCTCAGTGTAGAAAGATGTAAAATTATGAAAGAGCTCCAGGTATAAATAAGCATACTGGTATAAAGGCAAACACTAATATAGCAGATTAGGACAAAGCAAATTATTTAAAAATGCAACAAAACAAAAATTCTAACAACAAAATTTGTCTCACTGAATACTTTCAGTATATGCATTTGGCTTCCATTATTCTGTAATTTTAAATATCCCGTACGAGATGGAATAAAGATTCTCAGAGAAGAATATTGAGAATAAATATTACCGAAAATGCAGAAATTCCGCTCTTGCCCGTGTGTCCTCCTGTGGGCTGACTGTCCCTCCCGCGAGGGACGCAGGTTAGTGATCAGCACAGGGGAGGTATCTGCTGGCCCCTGCCCATCTTACCTAGGTGAAAGAGCAGGGTGATGCAGAAGGAGACAAGCTCGTTATTGAGTCTCTCAAAGGCCACAGGGGCAAGACTGAGCTAATAAATTCTTTTTTAAAGTAAGTAAATGCTTGTGCTGCCTCATGCCCTCACTGTCCAAATTTTCTTCCTCATCACAGTTGTTTTTCCTACTGGGCCAAGCTGGACAAAGTTTTTTGTTTGCTTTGGTTTGTTGGTTTGAGTTGTTTTTTTTTGGTGTGGGTTTTTTGTTTGTTGGTTTGTTTTGTTGTGGTTTTTAAAATTATTATTATTATTGTACCATCATCAGCATCCACACTGTTGGAAAGGAATGGAGTATTGGAAAATATAAAATCGCTCAGCTTGCCAGAGCGTGGTGTGATATGTGTGAACTTTCCCTGGAGGAGCCTGTGCTTGCAGCGGGTGGGAGAAGGGAAATCTCTGGGGCCAGAGGGTGCCTGGGGGTGGGCAGGGCAGAGGATGCCCACTGGACTAAAGGAGAATCTCCCTTGGTTGACGGAGGCTCTAACACCAGACTTAAATGCTTGATCTATAGCACATCCATGCAGCATTTGATTAAGCTGGGCCTGAATTGCCATTTGAATTAATCCCATTACCAGCTTGTCTGTCCAGATCAGTTATTTCAGTACCAATATCCATTATGGTCCTCCGGAAACCGAGGAGCATCAGTCACCTGTCATGCATTTGGGGCTGGCGTCGTCGATCAGCTATAGAAGGCACGCAGAAAGTCTCCCAGACAGGTACGTACAGTCTGTAAGAGAGAAACTAC
>NW_009218961.1:60142-82131 GCF_000690835.1 Fulmarus glacialis
TAGTCTGGAGGGTGAGACGTAGGAAACCAGAGTTCCTTTTCCACGGGAAACCATCAAATGTACCCTCAGTTTTGCAAAATGTGGGTGCTCTGTTAAACAGGGCCTGTTTTTTCTAATTCTTTCTTTACCAAGTACCTAACATAAAAACATAACCCTCAATTATGGTGCACTGATACGATACAAATGGCATTATTATTATCCATAGCTATAAGGATAAAATCTTTAATGGGTTTGCAGCACTCCTCCACCAACTGGAGCGCAGAATAAATATCTGGATACATAGATTTTAGGCACTTTAATCTTTTTATTACATCGGAAAGATCAAGTAGCTCTGACTACTGCATCCCAAAGAAGTTCATTGCTGCAGTATTCGTGTGTGTGATTTAGTAAGTAACCAAATATTCTTGTCACTCTCAAGAAATTAAGCATAATGTATTATGTGTCTCTTTAATGCCTGGTTCATTATACTTTTGTATTGATTTACACTGTTTGCTATTTTGGCATGTAATTTTATAATATTAAGTGATGTGTTTTGTGATACTGCATAGATGTTCTTATCCCATTGGAGAAGACTTGTTGCAAACATGATAATGAAAAAAGTGATCCCTCCCTCAAAGCCCTGTCCCCTCTACATTTATTACAGTTACCCAGATCATCATGTAGTAGAGTTTTTCAATGTCTGTCTGTACATACAGACACTCACGTCTACCTCACAGAAAAAAGCACAGGAAAAAAATCTTGTGTATTTTAGTAGGGGTACAGCCAACAGTGTTTTCTACAAATAACATAAACCCTATTAAAATTTAATAGAGAATATTTTTTCTTTTTTTAAGCTATCCCATATATTTCTATATATGTGGTAGGATTTTATGAGCTAAACTCTAGTGGATAATTTGAAAAAATCTATATGAAATTACAAAGAATTTTTCCCAAAGTGTTTTGTTTTATACATGCATTATAAATATGTAATTTCACATGTGCACACTTTATTTTTCTTATTTATATTAAAAATGACAAAAAGATATTCAAAGCAAATGCAATTTGCTTCATAGCTAAAACAAAGAAAGAGTCTGGGGCTCCCCTGCCTCCTCTGAACTGGGAAGTATCTTTATCAAACTTTACACAAACAATGTGTTCCCCATCACATATCTTGAAATGCCTGACTTTTCCCCATTTCCTACACTCCATACTGAAATGGTAAAACTTCTGCGGAAAACCCTAAACCAAGTTCAGTCTTTAGATGTGCTGTACACATCGGCCTCTCTTTTCATGCCAGTGCCTAACTGGGGATAGAGGGAGCTCTGGCGGGGTATAAAAAATAAGTAATTATTGCATCCATTTCCTTATATAAAGGCAAGTCATTTAATAGAGGTGGTTTATAGCACCAAAGTATTTCTAACTGAACGGGAGAAAACAATCAAACGGCAAGGGCTGTCTTCTTCAGTTTGCATGATAACGCTCCACTCCGGCCCTGGGACTGGACCAAGGTAAACTGAAATAAGGATTAACTGACAATAGCAAAGGCTAATTTACAGAAACCACATGAGGAGTTCCTGAGCACAGCCCAGATAACAAAAATATTATCAACGTTGTTTACAGTGAAGTCAGTCAGTTTATTAGTTGGAGTGCTTCATTATGTATAAAAGATGCCAGTGATAGTCTCCTAGTCAAAATAAACAGGCATAAAGTGTTCCACATACACAGTTTGGAGAGAACAGTTACTTTGCTATTTATTTAATAATTGACCATAAATGGAGTCAAAGTGCAAAGGGAAAAAAAAACCCTAAAAAAAGCAGCACACTAAGGGCTTTTTGAAAGATTGATAAATAATGTGGAATCTCAATTAGGCTTTAGAAGGAATGCAGATATTAAAAATTTGGTCAAGAATCTAATTAGCTGGAGGTAATTAAACAGTCTCACACGGGGTCATTAATCTTTTCCACAGACCTTTGATGTTTTGCACACTGTCTTCTAGTCATTAATAAAATTCATAACACTACTCTTTGTGGTGTTTTATCATCGTGTTTTTCTCTGTAAGAGCATAGAGCAAGTGTCATTGTATCACAAGGGCCTTACTTTAGTTAATTTCTTTTTTTCTGCTTGTTAGACTTAACTCTTTCTTGAACAAAGTGATGCCAATTTAAGCCAGAAGTTTTAAGACAGGTTTTAAATCCCTGATATGCTATCCCCAGTAGCTTTCAAAATCCATATATTAAGAAATAACCCAAATGTTTCTGACACATCTGATGAAATAAGAAACTTTTTTTCAAATCTAGTTCATCTGTCCGGTGCTTAATTTTGCAACCTGGTTCATATATTAGTCACATCCATTTCAGAAAAAGTAGAGGGTTTTATTTTGCTTTCTTTCTTCACTTTAGGTTTCTCTTGATGGCAAGTCCCTTGGAGGCATAACCTGTAGTGTGCGGCTAATTTTAGTGGTGTAACCAGAGAGCTCTTGAGGACAGGGCTGTGATAGAAGTGAGGAATAATTATGAAAAAGAACTAAGTAAAATGGAAATTTGTTGAACGTGACTGATTTTATGTACAGTCTCAAAAAGGAAGCAGTACAGTACTTCAATAATGCATTATCCTGACATATTTCAAAGACAAACTGTGTTCAAGAATAGATGAATTTAAAAGGCAAGAAAGCTACAAAGGACGCTTTTGGAAGATATAAAGATATGATTTCTATTACAAATATTAATATACATACATATAGTGTGTGTGTGTATTGTATATTTATAGATGTTTGTATTACAAGACCTACATTTATGAGCTGTTACGTAGGGTTGTATGAGAAAGTATAAATAGAAAGATATATAAATGGTTTGTTAATGAAATGTTTGTATCTATACGACGACATTTCACGTCTTAGGCGAATACATTTCTGAAACAGACAAATCCATTGTTTCATAAAAGTATTTGTAGATTTTGTGTTTCGGTCTGAACTGTTTCAGGCATTTGCTTGTCTGTAGCAAGAACGTGTTGAGTCATTACAGGATGTAGAAACTGAGCTAACGCTTTGCAAGCCTTCAGGTAGAGGAGCCTGATGCAAAGCTGTATTGCATTATCTGCTGTGAGAAGCACAAAAAAATGCACCTTCCCTGTCTTCACAGCACGTGAGGAAATGTAAAATGGTCTTTAAATACTTCGATAAATGGCAACAATTGAAAATGTTGATAGGGATCATTTTTGTGTTTTTATGACTGATTTGCACTGCTGAAGTATAGCAGACTTGTGCCTAAAAAGCTGGATGATCTTATCTGCTATTTTAGAAAGAAATCACACTTGATACCATTTCAGTAGTAAGAGGAATTAATGAGGGACAGGAATGAAAATATCTGAGAGTATATAGTTATCCAGAGCAATCATATTCTGAACTCGTGAAGTGTTGTTCCTTTCTTCTTGTATGTTCTGCCCCTGCATATTTGTCTGATAAGTCTCTATCACTACTTGAAGTTGCTACTTTTTGCAGCATCTTATATTAAGTTCATATCCAAAATACAGCATAAGACTGTACAGATCGGGAAAAGAAAAAAAAACTAGAATGCATAGCTACAAGGCTTTGGGTAAAAAAATGCAGTTTCTTTTTCAATTGAATTTTAAATACGAAATTTTATGTGTCGTTTTCTCGGAGGAAGGAAGTGATAGCAATTATTTTATTTCTCTATTACTGGGCAAAAACGTTTTCCTCTAAAAATTTCAAACCAATTGCAAAATATTCAAAGTGATCTACTTAAAAGTCAGTGGGGGATGGACAGTACGGATTATTCTCTTTTGTGTTTACTTGTAATTTATAAACAAGTTCTGACAGTCTTTTTTTCTTCCAAAAAAATAAGGAAGGGGATTTTTATACTTTTTATTCAGATTGAAAAATTGTTTCTTACCTACTTAAGACTATTATTATGGCTGGAAAATTGATAAAGTGATATCTTCACAAGATGAAATGATGAAAACATAGCGGTTGCACAGAGAAAGTCCTGCTAAAACTGCTTCTTTTTTTTTTTTTCTCCTTAACACTCATGCATTTTGAGTGACTAATTAACTTTTCAATAAGGACTTCATCTTTAGTGGTTTGACCTAGCTTTCTTTTACAATATGAACCACCCAATAACCTCAGGAGTTCCACCAGGAAAACAAAGGACGAATGATGATGTCCCTGTTACTTCCAAAGTAAACAAAGAATAAAAACCCACAACAACCAAACAAAATTGAGCAGACTTCTAAGGCTGGGTTCTGTTTGTTAACATCAGAAATAAACTAAAGCAGCCTAAATCTTCTTTAAAAAAGGGTTACTTTTAATGATAAATTTTAAGTAAATTGCAGATGCCACCTTGTGACCTTTTTTCAGAGTGATGGTAATGAGATCCATAGGTGATTTAGACTACTTAATAATAATGAGATTGATACAAGGAACGTTCACATTGGCAACAATTTGATAATTGTCTGAGCAGGAAGAACTAGCCCTCCCTGGTGGTTTGAAAACATAGCTGAGATTTGAAAAGCTGTACAGAGCTCTTATTTAATCTGAGCAATTCTATAATGATGTGAAAAGGTAAGCGTTTTTGATTCAGTGATGTCTATATTTCAAGAGACAAGATGTTGATGATAAAGAAAAAAAAGGCAAAAGATGAATGGCGGGTTTCTGGAGACATCTTTTGGCTTAATATCTAACACCATGTATGGCTGTGTGCCTTTCTCTCAGTTTTCCCACTAGTAAAATAGAATACTAATTAGATTTTGATTACAGTCAGTTTTTAAAGTGTGGAAGGCACACTCACATTTTGCTATTAAAAACTAATGTAGTGGCTGGACACAATCCTTTGAATCTGATCTGCTATCAGGGCTGATCAGCTGGAAAGAAAGCATGTACACATTACTTACAAATGTGGTACACCTTTTTTCTGTGGTCGAAATTACCTGGGAGGTTCCAGGTGACGAATAACAAATCCAGTGAAATATTTCTTTGGACCTTCTCAGGAAAATTGGTATTTTTTGACATGTTCATGGCTTAAAGGTTAAGAGGTGAAGATAAAATTCTTTGCTATAGGTACCATAGAGTTTGAGTTTTGTATTAAAAGTCACTGGGATTTACATAGGTAAAGATCTAAAGATCAGTGTTAAAACATGACATACAACCTAGAAGTGCCCAGGGGTGAACCTGAATACTAGTTTCAATGACACTGAATTCAGTAGATAAGTGAAGACGCTGCAGGTGACCCTCTTCAATCACCTGGGTCACCCTATTGCAGACTGCCCTACTGGGGAACCAGTAGAGATAGAGAGCCCTGGACGAGTCCTCATCACTCTGTTGACCAGAAAATGTCATTGAATTTCATGGGTGGAGAATAAGAAACACCTTTATGCTTATTTAGGTATAGCAATTTTGGTTTTAGTTGTTAGGATATAGTATATGGGTAAAACAACTACTTACATGACCTAGGGTATCAATATATTGCATTCATACTGCCTGTCCACTGGCAAAATGTATAAAATTCCTGAGTATAGATGCAATTTTTTAATATTTAAGATCCATTTTAGATACCGTGCTTCAACTTTAAACTAGGTTTGGGGTGAAAAAATGTAATCTCAGGAGAACTGCTGTTGAATTTACATTTATCAGTGTGAAATTTATCAGTTTAGAAAGCAGTCCAAAATGCTGAAAGCATTTCTTTTATATACATGGACTGTATTAGACATCCTTTAACTTTAGGGGGAAATGTTGAAGCAAAAAAAAAAATTAGAAGCTTTTCATGTAGTTGCAATATCTTTATAGACATGTGATTATTTGTGTGTTTATAGCATTAAGCTGTTAGAAACTGTGCACTATGGCCGAAAAAAAAAAAGAATTATCCAATAGGAGTCTTCATATAACACTGAATTTTAAAGAAATGCATTGTCTAACAACACGCTGGCTATTTTAGATGTGAACCAGATCCCATACTTAAAAAAGAAAGCGGTTACTCAATAATGGGAATTAAAAATGTTCAGTGAAAAGTTTCTCTGTGAAGTCGATAACTATCTATTAGGCTGTCCATCAGTTTGAATCAAATATTTACTTTCACTCATTTTAACCTTCCCCAGACTGAGTTCTGGGAAGTTTTAAGTATTCCTGCATGCAAGCTTCGGTCTGAAAAATGAGAAGACAAAGGTGTAAATCTTCTGAGGTTCAATGCCACCTCGCAGCTTCCCAGTTAACCGTAAGGTCATCCCGCAAACAGCTGGGCAGAAAGGAAACGCGGGGCTCTGGAGCCATTATATCATTTCCTCTTTGTTTCCTCTCAGCTACTTCTGCCAGAAAATGGCTAATAATGGGCTATTTGCATAGGGCAATAGGAGAAGGCAGACTAAAGATATGTTTTAATGCTGAATTTCCTTTGTAAATGTAGTTATAAAAACTGGACTAAAGAGGGCAGGAGATACTCTATTTAAAAAATAAATGCAGGCAACTGGATAGTAAAACTCTATGGGGAAACAATAATATATATTTCAGTATATAATAAAGTGATTTATTTTCAATAAAATCTGTAAAACTGCTTTAGTTACTTTGACACCTTGATTAACTGGAGTTTCAAAGATATTTGTGTGTGTGTGAACCTTCTTCATACCAACAGTTCCGAATACTTTATTGCGTCTGCTGTTGAATATGTATGTTTTAAAAGCATTTGCTACACTGTAGTTTTACTGGATGTCAGGGACAAAATAGATTAATATTAGACCTCAGCCAGAAAGCATTTCTATGGCAGCACATGAAATGTAGCACTCTTCACTGCTGACGGTCTCCCTGACTTATTTCTCGGGATGCTTTAGACAGAGCTGTGGGCTACGGGATAGATTTATTTCCTCTAAAATCACTGATTACCACTATAGAATCCACCCCTAAAAAGTTCGGAGCCATTGAGGAAATTTCAGATCTGGCTGTACCAGGAATAAAAGGATTAATGAAGCCAGGATGCACTGTATATGTATATACAGTTAGAGCAGTCTTTCTATGGGCCGTATATTAGGGAGTGCAAAACTACCTCTTGTCTCCTGCAGCGGACAAGGCAGAGCAGCGCTGATAAAGCTGCACCCTGCAAAGGTCCCAGAGTTTTTGCTGAAGCCTCTCTTGGGGCTTTTGGAGATTTCAATGCACGTTACCTCACACCTGAAGGACGTACGGTGACTAGCAGCAAATATTTTCTCTTATACGCGAGCGCAGGGGGGAAAATCTGCATCAGGAGGAAATCCTAGCATTGAGAAAGACTTTTTTTTTCTTTCCTTAACACATGCAGTCCCTGTGAGAGCCTGTAGCTTAGCAAAGGTGGAGGAGGCTGTGGGAAATGATGGCATCTTTCTCCTGCCTTCTCCTTGCCTGGGGCATGGGGTAGCTCGGGTGCAGACCTTATTTCACGCAGGAGCATCCTTCGGCTCTAGCCAGATGTGAATGGCATGTTGCAGGGATGTGGGAGATGCAGGAATCATCCTGCCAGGATGGTTTTCTCCTGCCCTTTTGCTGCCCTTCCCTCAATACCAGCACAAGGCTATATATAGGGCATCTACCTCCCAGTATGCCATCACCGCACACCCCAGCTGATCATTAAATAGCCTGTTTTTTTGGAAAGGATGGCTGCAGCCAGGCTGGGGGCACTCAGCTATGGCAAGGCCCCACCAGAAGCTGGGTGTCCTGACTCCTGTGTTTAAATAATACGGGATCTTTCCAGGAATTTTCTGGTGCTGGGTATGAACAAGTTGCACACCAGCATGAATTTGACTTCGGTTACTAAATACAGTTCTATTTTGGTTTATTTTTTCCACCTTTGTGTATATACACTGACTATATCTTAAAAAAAAGTATAAGCTCAATTTATTTTTTGTGAAAACTATTTAATTTCTATTTTTTATATATGTAATTAATTAATAATATTAAAAATACTGACAAAACACACAAATATGAAGTTTTCATAAAGCTTGGGCCTTAAAAAATAGAAGAAGAAAAAGGAATCTATTTTGAAATGATTCAAAACCCCATCACCTTAAAAAATGTTGAAAATTTGCTGTCTTGTGTATATTGACAACCTCTGTGTTTTGCTTCTGCTTGAATATTCCAGAAGTTTGTTGCTATTGTTGGTTAAGTGCTTCCAGTGCATTCATCTCAGGCAGTATTAACAAGGAATAAACAAGACCTTGCTGAAGTTTTAGAGTAACATTACAGAAACATCAGGATTTACGTGATAACTGTTCAGAGTTAATTTTAAATAAAGACCCTCTTTTTGTCATATCAGAAACATAGAAAATCAGAACCACAGGTTTCCTTCAAAGTCCCTGTTTAACAGTACATTACATTTTTTTTCTGAAGCTTTTTAGGTTGTTTTAGCACTGATATGTGTCAGTCCAGTGAATGAACTGGACAGTAAAAGACACATTCTTCGAATACAGAAAGATTAGAAACTTGTCTGTGGAAGAAAGTCCAAGAGTAAACAAAGGTTGCACGATTCCCTTGGGAAAACACTCAAGTCACATGTCGTGTGTTAAATGTTCTTATAAACCTCACGGTGTTGGTCCTGTTCTGAATTTCATATGCTCTACGACACTCTTCCTAATACATTGCTACGTAGAGCTGAGAGGAGAAAGACACCAAAACTGTACAGACAACTGTGCATAAAAAGAGCATGAATAACTTCCAGGACTTTTGTCCAAGGTTGGTGATAATTTACTTCCCAGAATTAAGGCCTTTTTTTTTGAAGATGTCAGAAAGCTGAAATGAAAAGTATGCAAAAATTATACCAGTCTGAGATGTAAATTATGCTGTCAGAAAGATGGGTGATAGGTGCAATGGAAGAATCAGGTCTCTTAGACCAAAGCAAATTCCGGTAAATCATAAAATATGTAAGGAGTCTGTGGCCAATCCTAGATTTGCTAAAATGAATATAAATGTGATGAGCATCTGATGGCATGGTAACTTCTGCCCTTCTAAAGTTGTGAATTTCCATGCACAGAAAATTCACAGCAGGGTGGAGACGCATGTGCTTTGGGTTAAATACTGGTCAGAGGTGAACGCCATATTCACTTCTGAAGGTTTTTTGCTATTTACACACTATTTTCTACCAATGGGTTGGACTGGAGATCATGGACATCTTCTTGCTTCTCAATACCCCTCTTCAGCTGCAGGCTGCTCCGCTCTTTGCTGCAGCATGGCCAAGCCAGCCCTGCTGTGTGGGTTTGCACGCTCAGGCCCAGGTGCAGGTTGTCCCAGGAGGTGAGAAGAGCAGTCCAGGATCAGTGCATGGTTTCGTTTCTTCTTTTCATGCAATACAAACCCAGCTTTATTCCTTTAATTTGACAATGGCTGCAAAACCTTTTCTTTTGCCATCAAGACTGGCTCTTTCGTATCAGGTGGCTTCTATTTTTTGCATATCCAACAACCCTGTGTGTCTCCACAGTGTTTCTGTTTGTTTAAAGCCCAGTGTTTTACCTGGTCCTGTGTGCTCACATCCTCCATCCACCGTAGGATGGAAAGCGCACTCTGTCCTTGCAATATGCTAAAAACCTTAATAACTTTTCCAGGTTCTTGGGCTGTGACCAGAATCAGGAAATCACTGTCCACATTTGATCTGACACCACCTGAATGATATACAGAAGGCCTTTGCTCTGGAGAAAGAGTAACCAGGAAGTTTTTGCAACTTTTATAGCAAAATATAGTAAAGCTCAAGCTTCTTTTACCAGTTGTTGAATAAATTCTTTTTGTCTGTGTTTATATATATGACATATATAGACACACAGATACGTACAAAATCTAACTAACTCTGAACTTTGCTTCATTTGCTTTTCCCAAAGTCTCTAGAGAGTATGCTTGCAATCATCAACCTTTTTCCAGATTTATGTTGAGTTCACCTCTCACATATTTGTAAACTAAAAAATAAAGTTACTGTGGAGCTTGTTTGACAAACTCCTTTTGTTAGTGGCAGTATCATGGCTTATAATGTTTATTTCCAAGAAATGAAGACATGACAGTGTTTATGTCCAGAGATTGAAGCCAAGTTTCTTTCTTTGTTTTGGCATATAGAAACTCAGGTTTAGTATCCTCAAGACGCATAAATTATGGGTCTACAGTTTTGACCATTGAGTTATAAAATAATGGCATTCATACCTTCCATTTATGGGTGATTTATCCAACTGTCATATCATCTCAAAACTCAGTCTCTAACACAACTTTTGAAAATGTCAAGGTGCTAAAATTTGCTTTCTGTTCCTCCAGGAAGCTAAGCTGGAGCACAGTAGCTTGCTTAGATGGCAGGAGCAGGCAGCTAGATGACGTGCCAGCTCTCTGACCCGATTTAACTTTCCTCTGCACCGCTTTCCCATTTGTTATCAGGCCTTGTGGATGTGGTCTGGGAAGGATTCTTTTAAAAGAGAAATGCTGTTTTATCCTCTCTATCCATGACAAGCAGTTTTTCCAAACTCTTGTAGTATAAGGCAATGCATCACGTTTCTAACATCTATGCCACATCCTAGGTATTGTACTCTATGTTGCAGTATAGGCAGATCTACTTTGATGTTTTTCTGGTGGAATTTGAGCTTCATTGGCCTAATATTCTCAGATTTCTTCTTCTGCAGTGTTTTTGATACATGGTAGGTCCATGATTTCAGGACTTGTCTGTCCCTTCTTAACCACTGTTCAGGACAGAGATGGGCCTGTTTCTGTTCTCCACCCAAAATGTCAGCTCTAAAGAAATGAGCAGCTCTGTCCTCTCATTTGCACAGGAGGAATTTCACTCTAACAGGGTGAAGTGCCATCGGATTGCCACTGTGCAAAAACTGGTGCTTCTTGCTACCAAAGGAGTATAAATAAGTAGTAACACATAGAAGCCACCATGCCCCTATGCTTTGGTGTGTGTTCATCAACTTCTGAGTTAGATGGGTTGTAGCTGCAGGAATTTACCTGCTATTGGCTTTGTGAAAATTCACCAAAACCTGCTGAAAAAAAATAGGTAGGATATCCAAAGAGTCCATCCTCAGGAAGCATGTTTGTACCTTGCACAGCTCCTAGATCTGCCCAAGCTTGGTGGGCCCAAGCCCATTGCATCTGCTGTCTATGGCTGACGTGCTGACGAGACGAGTCCTGTCTGGGAGTGCAGCAGTAGAAGTGGATGGGAGTCAGAACTGAGAGTCTGAGGGACCTGAGAGAGGGAGAAGGTGTTGATCAGGCAAAGACAGTGAGGCTGAACGCTGGGTTAATAACTGGAAATAGGTGGGAACAAGGTTGTTATGGATTTGGCACCGGCTGGGCTAGTGGTATATGGCGGAATAGTGAGATTTTGAGGACAAGATTAGTGTCCAGTGTGGAAGGAAGGACAAGGATTTAGGCCTGGTGAGGCCATAATGAAATGCCTGGGAAGAGAAGCAGCAAGTACATGAATAAAGGGCTGTGACAGGAGAGAGAAAGATGTGATGAAATGGTGGGAGAAACGAGAACATGGAACATGCCAAGCAGTTTTGATGCCGCACGACCAGATGTAAATCCGTTCCTAAGGAAACCAGACATATATAACTGTGTAGTCTGTATATGTTTCTGCCCTTCCCTGATAGCTTCTAAAATTGTTGGTCAATTTTAGCCACTGAGAGTAAGAGTCATAATGTTATTAATTTCCTACAAAGTTCATGAAAGTAGGCAGTTGGGTAGATGGGGTAGGCTCAAATTAGTGAGGAAAAAGCTGCATCATCAGTTCAGCTGTGACACAGTGAGGAATCCATGCTGGAGAGAGGAGGAAACCCAGAACAAGCATAAATGTGTCTTCTCGTGGAACCACTTGTGTACCACTGATCCAGTTTATTAAACCAAAAATTACATTGAAAACATTCAGGCTGCAAAGTCAGATACTTCCAACCTGATATAATTAAAGCAGCCTTTGCATTTTCTGCTTCTGCATTATGACACTGGCTGGAATCACACAATCCTGTAATCTTTTCCCTTCGATCCGTGCACAGAATGGGAGCTCTTCAGCCAATATATTATCCACGCAGCTCACCGTATATCTGAGTGTCTCATGTATTGCACGCTCTTCAAACCTGACTCTGAAGACGTCATTACTAATTTGTTTCATTTGCTATTCAGTAGTGTATATCTGTAAATATCTGAGTGCTTTAGAAATGTTAGTTAATTGTCACAACCCCCTAGTGGGGACAGCAATTTCTCTGCTAATAGATAGGAGCTATAGCATGGGAATGTTATCAAAGACCAACTCCCTGAATACTCCAGGTAACGCGCAGGTCATGAAACTATAGTCACCATGTTTGGAGAACGCTTCCATTGACGTTAGCTGCAGCTGGGAAGGAGCTCATGTTTGCTGCTCCGGAATGTTAGGGACACAGAAATAACAGCCTACTGGGAATAATTTGGGTTAGGAAACTTGCTTCACATCCCACCAGAGTCTGTGAATGAGAAGATGCATTTTCTTTCTCCATTTGTTATATACTGTCCAACTTGTGTAACAACTGAGATTGATAGATATCAGAGATATTCAGTATATTTATATACAATTATTATTATACAATTATACAGATTATACAGTTATCACAGATAATTCTTATTTTTATCTAATCTTAATACTTCCTGAGAGCAAATGCATGTTGTGAACTGAATAAGGAAAGGCCTGTCAAGAAGTAATCAGGCAAATAAATACTGCATCATAACAAGTATCAGGGTACAGAGTTAAGACTGTCCACAGTTCTTAAGGTCTAAACACTTGATTTTTCAGCACTGATGTTCTTTCAGCAATGTGTGAGTGAGAGAAAGGCAGAGACAGGCAGAAAGAGAAAAGAAAAAGGCTTTTATTGCTGCAGTTCTTCTTGAGTTCAAACTCATTGTAATTGAGTGTTAATTTTTCTTAAATTAGAAATTATTAAAAAACTGTGGCCAGGGTTGTAATGTGAGATGATCCGAAAAGGAGGCTTTGCTTTTGAACCACTGCAGAATGAATTGCAATCTTAACAAAGTAAATGGCTTGTAAATATGTCTAGTAATTGTGTATTAATGGAAACTGTTGTGCACACACTGCACATGCCTCTTTGTGGCTGCAAAATTTGACTGTCATTCAGAGATTTGATTATAAGAGCCTTTTTTTCAAAGTCTGGAAGGAATGGAAAAACTCATGGTTCAGAGCATAAGCCAGAAGAGAGTCAGGTCAAGAATACTTTTCTCTAGGCAAACTATTTTATAATAGCTCATTTCAAGGTTTTGTGTTCTCTCTAGGAAACACCCAGCAGTGGCCATTTTCAGAGAGAAGATACGGTTCTGGTGTTGTTATACCTTTGGCATTTTGTGATATGGTTTTGTAAGACTTCCTCATTATAAAGAAGAAATTGCTAAATAGATTTTAAGTTAAAACAGACAAATATCTAGACAGCCTACAACATAACAGGGTAAAGATCAAATTCTACCCTTGCTTAAATTCAACCATCTCATTAACATTAACAGGGTTGCATGTGTAACTGATAGCAAAATTTGGCTAGTAAACCTTGAAGGACTTCAGTTTAAAAAGAGATTTTTATGTACAGGCCAGGAAAAAAACAGCTGAAACTGATAAAATGCAATTTATATCAGCATAACGACAGTGCCTAGTAGTAAGATGTTGGGTTTTTTTCCCCTTCAAGTGGGTAAAGATTGTTCCCAGACTGAAGCCTTCATCACAAGCCAACTTTTAAGTGCAAGAAAAATGTCTGCACTGGTGAGTTAAGCCTTGCAGATCTTTTTTGATGCTGAAAATGTTAGCGCGCAGTCATATGGTGCAAAAACCACCATAGTAAGTGGGGATTTTGTCAGTGTGGCGTCTTTGCAAAACTGGGAAGTAGGATCATCTCTCAGTTGTAGTTTAACTTTCCTTTTAAATATATCCTGGGATATTGGGGTCTTCTTTGCAGGAAGGTATCATACCTTACCTCCATAAATAAGAAAGTCTCAGTTTTAACACTGCAGTCCTAGATATGTTCATAACGAAAATCTCAAAATTTCTGTGTTTTGGAGAAATTTTGGAATTATCCTTTGTGCTTCCCCATCTAACATGAATAAATATGTGATTGCCATTTTCACATTATTTATTCATATGGAAGAGCAAGGATGTAGAAGATGGCAGTTGTGGTCAGAAATATTTCCATTCACAGCTGGGGAGTCAATGTTTTATTCTGTTTCTCCGAGATGTTAAATATCAGAAGTAGTGTGTAATCATGGAGTAGAAAAAATGTAATAAAATACTGTAGTCCAAAAATACACTTTTATTCCAGAGGGTGAGGCTCACAAAACCTGTGAAGTTTTGTCATTCCCAGCTTTGTGCACTGACAAACAGAACTTTCCTGTTCTTTCAGCAGAGCTTCTGCTGGTTGGCTGTGCCTAGAGGAAAATATTATAGCCATAAGCTATAAAAGACATCCAGTATTTCCCTTATACTGTAACATGCAAGGAGCTCGGGCTGCTCTACCTTACACTTCCAGATCAAGGAGCTGTTTCAAACTGAAGGTTTTTAATTATTGTTGCTCTGGATAGCAGTTTAGGTGAGATGTATCCCTCACATGCCCAAATATCACAACCATCAGAGACAACAACCCCCCTCCATGGCACTGAATATGGACTGTGGTCCTGGGAAGGGACTCCCAGAGCCTCCCATTGCCCCCCAGAAATTCAGAGCTTGGCCAGGCTTCTGAGAGTCAAATGCAGGGCCTGGCAGCATGTGCTTTCCTTTCATTACCTGCATGCAGAAATGACACATATTTAAACACTTGGCAATACACATTATGGGGTATTAGTGCTACGCAATCAGCTGCTTGCAAGAGTCACAAAATCTCAATTAAAACAAAGAAAAAGGCATGTTTTTTTCTGTGAGCAATAGAAACCAGGTACTTTAGCAAAGCAAGATAACTCAAGAGCTGATGAATAAATAATACCTGTGGATGAATAATTTAAGTATAGTGTCAGATGCCTTGAACAATCTTTATCCTTGAAACAATAAAATGTGACCACGTGCAGTACGATTGTGTGCCATACAGAAAGGCTATAGGATTAAAGCCCTGCTTTTGGGGAGCTGGACTGTAAGACATCAGATGATGTTGAGCAATATCACTTGCAGCACTTGTCAGGGAGTGAGAGCACTAAGCTCCTACCCTGAAGTTTAGGAAGAGCATGTGGCTTTTCCCAGGTTGTTATGCTTTGCTTCAGCTGCTGAGGATGGAGTAAAATGCTGTTAGGTGAAGCTGATTAAGGTATTTCAGCCATGCAGGGAATTGTGGGGACTTAAATTGCAGCTGATGTATAGGTAGGAAAAAGTTTTCCCATGTTTTTCTCCCTAAAAGAGGGTTGGAAAAGTTTCACAAGGCAAAGGAGCCTTTAGCTGCTTTTTGCTTTATTTAATATAGGTCATTAACATCATTCCTTCAGGTGTTTTCAGTAATTGAAAATCCAGGCTCAGGCAGCCCTTCTGCAAAACTCACTTCCCTGGGTACGCGGTGTCCTTGCCGGTTTCCAGACCTGCCCACCACGACAGGCAGATGGCTTTTCTCTGCGGGGAGAGTCGCAAAGCAAATGTTTCGGTGTCCTTGGTAAGTTGTGTGGTAAGGGGCAGCTTTGGATAAATGTGGTAAATTTGGGCTTACTCAATCGAAAGGAAAAGAGGGGTTTGACTGTGAGAGAGAAAGGATTGCTCTCATTAATTTTATTCTATAGTTTATTTCTTGAAAACTCTGTTTTGTTTGAAAAGGTTTGGTTTTTTTTTTTTTATATAAATGGTGGATCTTTTGAAAATGTCCAGAAGGAAAATGTTTCTCACTTGATCTTTACATAGTGATCTTCACACAAAAGGTTTTTTAAGGTTAGTTGAATAATTCAAGACAAAAGTCTTCTTTCACTCCTGGAAGACATCTGTGAAGTAAGAAACTGTTGTAGTAAAGACAAATTCAAGATGCATAGTCCTGCAAAAGAATTTATTTCTAAAATTAATATGAGAAAATTGGGAACATAAGGACTCCTTTAATCTGGTATAGTCTGGAGTAAAACCATGGTTCATTTTTTATGACATTAAGCGTTTTGGCAAATATTATCTTTGGGCTTTGACTTGGACTGTTAATAAATATAATGAAAGACTTGGGAAGGAGAGATGTTTTATGTATTTTGGTGAAGAAGAAATATGAGATGTATTCTCCAGCTAGATCTAGGTGAGAACACGTTGTGAAGGTGCTTATGCTAAAGGAGGTTAAAATAAAAATACACCTTGTGCCATAATTCCGGCTAGCATGTTGTGACAAATAAAATTTGAAAGGTGTAAGGTTTGGGTATTTTTCAGTTCAGGAAAGTCTCAGTTCACTTTCAGCGTGTAGACTGAAGTATCTCCTGAGTGTGGGTAGGGGTACTTTTTACAATTGGCAAATTACCAAACTTCTAATAGTAGTTGAAATCTTATTATCAATGTAATTAATGTTTTATTTACATTGTGATGATGCCTATTGCGATCTCTTGAGCTGTGATATTATTTTTTAATACTCTGCAAGTTACAAAACTGAACATCTCATCAAAACGCCCATGGTCTGCATGATTCATAAACACAGTGGAAAAGTAGGAGAAGTCATAGAGAATAGGTTAGGGAATGGAAAACAACCTTTTTTTCTACTTTAATCTCAGCTTTTATTTCCTTCTTGTTTCTCCATCTTGCACTACAGAAAAGGTCTGGATTATGTGACTGGGCCACCATAATTAATTTAAACCAGACAAATGCCATTGTTCATTTATATATACAAATACCAAAAGACAAATGAAAAGCCGGTCTAAATCCACTAGAGTATTATTTTTCTTTTTTTTTCTTATATTGCCATAACAATTAAAAATGCTGGATCAAAAATGATGGGAAAAGTAAGATTACAACTTCACCAAAAAAAAAAAGGTCTAGTGTGCATATGACATTACAGAGCTAAGGAAAAATAGATAATATATCTTCACAGCAGTGTGGAAATATTCCTGAAACTGGAATTGCTGGATTTATAAAGGGTGAAATCCAATGCTAGTAAGGAAGGAAATCCGGCCTTGAGTACACATCTCAACATGTCTATCTGCACTATTATTTCTGGTGTATTAGTGTTTATAGTGATTAGGTTGCAACAGGGAACGGCAACAAGACAGTGCAATGTTAATAAAGCAAATTACTGTGGGAGAATACATTTGAAACTGGAAGTCTGATCTTTGTATTTTGAATTCCTGACCAGTTGCAAGATTTTAAGTCCTCCTTCCTATCCCTGAGGTTGAGGTTTGTTTAATCCCTCTTTCCTGTTAGTGGTTCAGCCAAGATATATTATAAGCAGGCAATCAGGTGAGTGAAATAACTGTGGAAGCAGGGAGCAGGGCAAAGACAGAGGTCAGGACAGATTTTTAATCTTGTGTAAATGCTATTGTGTTGCTGAAAATAAGAATCTACTTCAGGGCAGATATCCCCCCAAAAGCCATATGAGATGAGGAAAGGGAAAACTGTCTTTGTGCCTTGTTGCCCAATGGTATCATCTTAAGCTTAAGGAAATAGGTATTAGGAGGTTTATCATTTGGGAAAGAGCCTGCCCTGGAAGCAGCAGGCTATTAGGAGGTTTGTCGTTTGGGAAAGAGCCTGCCCTGGAAGCAGCACAGGTACTGCAGCACCTTCATTTAATGTGCTGTCAAGGTTGATAATTAAAATTATAGGAACTAAGGTAACAGTAAGTGAGAAAATGTAGTTCAAACAAATAACACTAAATTGTGGAGAAAAAGAATAACAGTGATTCCCTGGAAGATCCAAGGCAATGAAAACTTTTCACTTTTGCATTTTCCCTATATCCCCAAAAGACAAGACACGATGGGGAAAACAGTAGAGGGGGGTGTTGATGCTGCCCGATGCAGTTGTAATGGCACTACGTACTATGGAAATTATTGGCTTAGAAACTGTGCAAATTCCTGGCAAAAGTTTTGTAGCTGTGTTGGTGGCTCAGTAGATGTTGTGTTCAGAAGTGTCTGTTGGCTTGAAGGTGGATCAAAAAGAATTTGTTATAGGCAGAGCTGTACACCAGTTTGTGCATTGATATAGGAAAGGAGCCATCATGTGCCATGATGTATAAAGATCTCGGTGAATAAAAAGATGGAGGCCTTTTTTGTTTTAAACTTAAGATTTAGGAGTTGCTTATCATCTATTTTCTTAGTTTTGCCACAAACCTTGGGGAATATAAATAACAATTTAGGATGAGATTAATTTCATGTAACTTCAGCCACCTGAAAAAGCATTTGGTCTACTTATCTATACAGGCTACCTCTATAATCAGTGGAGAGGAATTCATCATCTCTTAGGGTGGTATCTGTCAGGCTATTGCCTGAATTAATTTCTGTGTCAAATCTAAGAACCAGGTTTTACTTAGAGCATATATTTTTTTAGACAGATATGAAACTGTGATGTTACTATTTCTGATGCTAGGAAGTCAGTCCACTAGCAGTAGTCTGCACCAAAAGTTTAATTAATAAAATATTTTCTTAAAAATCACCATATTTTTAGTCTTAATCTAGTTTGGGGTACTAGTTGTCGTGTGGTGGTGTATCCTGCTTGGCTGGTATGAAGTGACCACAGTTTCTAGTTTGTTTGGTTTGTTTTTCCCCATGGAAGGTAGGTTGAACCACAATCAGTAAATACAACTATGAAACTTTTTTTATTTAGTCACTTGACTGTTCTCAGGAGTCTTCTCTAAAAACTCTCCAGTTTCTTCTGATTGCTTGTGAGGAGCTGACACCAGAAGTGCATGTGCAATGTTTGAGCAGTTGCTGTATGCGTACTTACTGCCATGTCAGGCTGTATCCTGTGCCCTGCTCAGGCTTGACGCATCTGGGGATCTTTTTATCCCCAGCGCTACCTGTCCTGAAAAGGCTGGTTTCCCAGAAAAATTCAGAAACCTCTGTATTAGTCAAATTTCCTAATCATTATTTCTCTTTCTCCAATCTCATCACTTTCAGATTTGATGAAATCATAATTATGCCTTTTCTTCCTATATTTGGTTGATATTTTAAAGTCAAGACCTCGCTCTTGCAGGGCTTCTCTAAAACTGCTTAATTATGATACCCCATTCACAGCTGCGTTTTGAGGCATAGCCAATTTGTAACCCATTTAATGTGTGGGGGGTTGATTGTTCTTTACTGTGGTTTCTTAATCAAAATGTCATGTGTAAGGAAGTTGGATGCTTCACTGAAGTGTATTACATAAACACGGTATTACCTTTATCACCTGAATTCATAATATCATTAAAAAGATCAGGTTCCTGTGAAACAATTAGTTTTCCAAAAACCTATTAATTGTACTAGATCTAATTCTTTATTAAATTGTGTCCAGTATTAGCCATTGCATTACTTCGTCCAAGATATGGGTCAGGCTGACACATATATTCAACTATTTTTGCTTTTACAGGTGTGCGGGGTTTTTAAAATTTATTTTATTTTAACACATTAACTTTCTTCTAGTTATGTCTATGTTCTAGTTCTGCTGTCTGCTTATGGTATTGCTTTCTCATTTTGCTTTTTCCATAGATAAAATAGAAATAGTATTGAGCACTTTTTCTTTTGCCACGTTATAACTTACAACTTAAAAAAAAAAAAAAAAAAAAAAAAAAAAAAAAAAAAAAAAGAGACGACTTAGGTTCCAGCAGTTTTCTTCTTCTGCGTCTTTTGCTCCACTTACCAGTTTGGTATGGAATCTAGTTTCTTATTTATGTTAATCGTTGCCAACCTTTTTCTACTTTGAGATATATATATGAGAGCCTTAATTAAATGGCTTTATAAACCTTAAATATTTTTGTAAGTTAAGCCTTTCTAGTGAAACTTTGCTTGGATGTGCTGGACTACCTTCCCTCTGCATGCAGGTACTATTCTTTGTGTTTCACATCTTCCAGTAAAGTGGGAAGTGTATAATAAAATGGAAGTAGAAAAATATGAGCAAATCAAATTTCATTAGTGTTCCTTAAGTGTTTTGGTTAGGTTTAACATATAACTGTTCAATCATGCTTTTTCAGTTCTCCCAGTTCAAAGTTGCTGACTTTTCTTCTTTAGAGGATCATACCTGAGTCTGCTCCCTGACTTCTTGTTGTGATACTGAAACCTAGAACATGGTCCACTTGGTCGTGCAACCTGCTATTCAGTTAGTCTTTGTTAATGAAACAATTTTAATTCATGATGTGACTTAAAGTCTGCAAAATTTACAGGGGGAAAAAAAGTGTGGGTTTTTTTTTTTTTTAACTTCCACAAAAATATATGTTAAAAATCTCCATTTGTAATTATGAAGTGGATGAAAACACAGAAGCTTTAGTAATGTTGTGTGTGCCTCGGGGCTCTGTTCCATCACCGAAGATCCAAGGGTTCCTTGACACACAAGTTTGTATTATCTTAGATCAGAGTCGTTGCTTGAGATCTAACCAAGTGATTCACTACAAACTCATCAGGGCTATAAAACGAGTTGTTCTCCTCAGTTTGTGAGAGGCTACATGCCAAAATTAAATGAGGAATAAAAAAAAGTCCCTTGCAAAAAATTTTGAGATGGGCACACAAGGAAAGAGCTCATGGGCAGGTTTTGTTCTGTTTTGTTCTATTTCTGGGGCCGATTTGCTGTTTTCTTCTTTTAGGGAAAACTAATAGTTACCATATTAATAGTTTCTCTTTACCTATTGTGCCTTATATATTTTTATCTCACCTTGTGATGAGTTCTTCCTGTAGCAGTGGTTTGAATTTTAATGGAGGTATAGTGTCAAACAGAGGAATGTTTCAGTCTCATTATAAGTGAGAACAAATTCAGAATGAGAATTTTCCATGGAATTTAGCAAAAATACTTGTAGTAGAAGTGTATCTAGGCGGAAACAAAATGTGTGAAGGATCTTAAAGAACACTTCTTGAGCATGTGCAGTATCTGTCTGTTGCATTGCATTCCTGGTGCAGGGTGTGTTTCTGGGATAGATCAACCTGTGACTCCTGCGCAGGTGAGTTTAGGTGCTGTAACTAGTAAGCAAAGAGAAGGCTATAAACAGGAATGCAGTGCTTCCAGGATGTGGTGGGTAAACCATCCAGGTCCTATTAATGAGTCTCTGCTACTTTAGGCCCAACTCATGCTTATTTTGATATTGCCTGCTTCAAGGATTTGTAAGCAGGGATTTGGTGCTGTATTACTGAGGTGATACTGCACTTGATTACAGGTGTCACTATGTCCCTGCAACACAGATGCCGAGTTGATTAGAAGTGCACAGGGTGCTCTTAAGCCCTGTGGTTTTGGCTGAACTGTCTATGGCACAATGGCTAGTTTAACTAATCTGCTCTTCGCATGTGTTTGCAAATTTGACTTCACGTTTCACTACAAGTGCGTAAGGCTCGCAAACCTTGCTCCCAGAACATGCTAGATACAAAGGCACTTTGTGTTCAGTAAATTTTGTTTTAACTGGTTCTGTTTTTCACTATAGACACTTTTAAGGAAGAGAGAGAGTTAAGTCTTTTGGGACGTAGGACAAGAAAGTTGTTGAGATGGCAATGGGTTCTTGTTCATGGAAATATGGGTTGTTCTATGTTTGAGCTGGAGGCTGATAGATCAGAGCAGAGGGCAGGGAGCATGCTCTGCTCCTGTTTGGGCTGGTTGGGCTTCTGGTCACTCCTTCATCATGCGATGTGATTGCAACAGTACAGCTCCATCCTCTTCCCCTTGTGCCTCTGTTGGATCTGCCCAGGCTTACCCTCTGCAAGGTGGCAGCCTGGCAGGGATGGACTGACCCTCATAATCCCCGGCACACCTGCGCTGGATACAGCCTACAAACACCCTGGTGTACCTCATCCAAAACAGCCCGAGACTCTGCTGCCATCCCTCTTCCCCTGCCCAAACTCAAACTCTGATATTTTAAATATTAAAACAACACAGAGAGGTAAATCTTCCTAACAACACAAGGAGAATTACAGGCAACTTCCCTGGGTAATAATGGAAAGTTTTGTAGTTAATTCCCTA
>NW_009218961.1:82162-107263 GCF_000690835.1 Fulmarus glacialis
TGCGGAAAATGAATCCCATAAAATACAAATAACTTCTCCCTGAGCACCTGTAACTTCTTCCTAATATTTAAAATTTATTTACATTTCATTTAAATAAATTTTAAAATTGCAGCACAAGCTTTTTGTGCTTGCATATCTGTACTGTGTATACGTATTACGGACTGCTTCTGTAGAAGGGGGCAGTTGTGGAATACAATGCAAAGGTAAATAATAAACCAGTTTTGTCTTGCAACTTTGACAGCTTCTCCAGCAGTCTGGGCACTGCTTTGCCTGGCGTTGTTAAAAAGAGTCTAAAAGCAGCTGAAAATTTTCCCAAATAGTGCAAGTTCAAAGTAAGTAAAACAGCAAAAACCCACAACAAAAAATAACAATGTTTTTGGTGTTAAGATGTGCAGATACAAAATACTTAAATCTAGCTCTTTGTATGTTAACGAACGTTTGCTGTTTTCTTGTGGTGTTATCCACTGGACTGCATTTTGCACTTGACTTTCTCAAAAGTAAGGCTGTGTAGATACGCTGTGTATTTCATACAATTTAATCTTATCGCCAGTACCAGCTAAGTTAAGCTCTTCAAGTGTGAGTGCTCGGACCCTGATGGTATGGTGGCCTAAAAGGAAAATCCAGAAAAAAAAAAACTTTTTCATCCATTCCTGAGCCAACTCTGGGCAGGACTAGTGCAATCCCCAAGCAGAGTGGAGTTGGTCAGCACTGCCCTTCCCTATACATCAGCTCCAGCAGTGAGCCAACGCATAGCTCACACAGAAGATAAAATGAGACGACCAGCAGAAATATCACGGGAAGACAGTATTTTCTCTTAATGCTTTACATAGGCTAACAGTTGAGATTTCAAATACAACCAATTTATTGAGGGCTGTAAGACCCAGCTGCTCTTTTCTTTTAGGAGAGGAAATTTGCACCGTAGTTTATGTATGGATACAATACTTTAGGTAGCATTTGTCCAACAGATATGCTGATCTTTGGGTGGGGATAGTCATGGAGCCTGCAGAGGCATGCTGCTCTCTAAGCAACTTAATAAACAATTTGCGGTCCCCAGAAAACAGGTTGTACTCAGAATTTATTGTGATTCAAGATATGAAGGCAGAGAAGAAATATTGCTGTTTGCCATGATTTTCTTCTGTAGATTCATTTTAAAAGAAACCCAAACTCAACATATCTCGGGTAGTATTATTGATGCACAAAGAAAACAGACTGGTAGGACTACAGGTATCGAGTCTGCTGTACAGCATGGACCCAAATATCACCCCCGACCTGTGTCTAAAGAGTGTGTATAGAGTGCATGTACAAAACAATACAGTAAAGAAATTGCTGAGGTTTGTGTTCACAGGCACACCAGCACTATTTACATGAAGTGATAAAATGGCTCGTGGCATTATAAACAGGTTTTAATTTTGGCCAGGGTAGATAGTCTTGTACTATTTTATTTGACCCTTCTTTTATGTTGCTTTCAATGCTCTGGTATAGAACCAAGCCAATATAATTCAATTCACTACTACTTTACCCTTCAGTTAGAGCAAACCTACAGTGAGCACACAAAGGGCACAGTGATGGTATCTTCTTTGATCTTCAGCTTGCTCAATCTACTTCCTACTGTGCTGGCTCACAATTTCATTTTAATAGTTAAGTAGTTTGGACATCATTAAAAGAACTGTGTCTGGAGGCAGTGATATGGCACTGATCAGTTTGTCAAGTAATTCCATTAAAAAAAGTTCACAGTTCTGTCCTGATATGATGTAGAGAAAATGTCTCATTAAAAACAACTTTTGTAAAATACTTTCACCCATTTCAACTTAAAAAAAAATGAGGATAATTTCTGGAGACTAGCTCTTTCCAGTCTAATACATCATCTTCTTTTAATCTCCACTAGTTCCTGCCTTTTTTCTAGCAATTATTAATAATTTTGTTGCTCTGCTTAATTTTCATAAGTGGGCTCAAATACATTTTTGGAAGCTCTACAAATGAAGGACCAGGTTACGATTCAGGCTAAATGCCCGTTCAACATGAAAGTAGGGTCAAACACAAGCCTACCAGCCCTGGGCAAGATTAGAACCCGTTTCTTCCAAACTGGGTAGAACGCAATATGGTCTGTAGCCTCATTTCATGATTGCGTCCGCAAAAGGAGCCAGATACGTATCTGTCAATGAAGTAATCACAGAATAACTCTAAATCCATGCCCCATCTACTACCTTAATCCATACAAGTACCTGAGTTTCCTCCTATAGGCATTGCAAAAATGCTTGCAGACTCATACCAGAACATTAGTTCAAAGGTCTCATAAATATTCTCAACCTAGAAGTCTTCCTTTATATTGTCTGGTTTTTTCCAAGTGATCTTTCTTTCTCAACCATTACCTAAGCGGCAACCAGGTAGTAATATGCTACTGAATCGTTTTTCATTTTGCCTGATTTGAGGCAGATCCTACCCTCTCTTTCTCAAATCTCAAGAAAACACTTACTTATTACATACTCTGGGTTGAGGGTTTTTTCTGTTTGGTGTTGGTTTTTTTTGGTTGTGTGTTGTTGTTTTTGTTTTTTTTTTTTTTTCCCCCCGACAAGGCTGTTCTGCTTTAGCTAAGAGATGCTTACTGAGCAGGAGAGGGAAACGGACTGTGGCTTGGTGGTTAATGTTTTGTTTCTGTTGGTGGGTTGATTTTTTTTGTTTGTTTGGTTTTCTTAAATCTAGAAAATTTAGTGAGTTGGCTCCACTCTTATCCTTTGTATTTGTTAATAACAGTCATGTCCTCAAGGCACTATGTAGGTAAACTAAGCAGGTAATTTTGACTGAGTGTGCCATTGTACAGTGAGATAGCTAAAACCTGGTTCCAAAATATAGATTATTATCCCTGGGGCATAGTCATGAGTCGCTGAGGAGTTGCTGGATTACAGCAGCATGGGCAGGATGAAATGTTGGCTGACATGAGGAGGTGTAGTAGTTTTCTGTCTCATAACAGCAGAAGCAGCCAGCTATAATCTCTGTGGAGTAAGGAGAAGAACAGAAAGGGACACAAGCTAGCTCCAAACCAATTTGCCGTAAGATGTGTCACTCTGTTTTAAGGTTCTGTATTTGCAACGGGACTTAAACTTGTCTTTTAAGACAAGTCTTTGAAGACTATACAGGCAAGAGTGTTTCACTCTGCTGATAATGGAGAAGATAATATGTAGGCACTGATGCTTAGTTTTCAGGATGGTGTTTTTAGTTGGGCTGATCTTACTGTACCGATCTTAATCTGCACCTTTGTATTAATAGTCTGGTTCTTATAATTTTCACCTGATACACACCTATAACCAGGCAGGGGAAGGTGCATACATTCAATATTGTAATCTGAGCTCCTTTGAAGACAAACTGCTACCAGTGCTGCTTGCATGAATACTGAGGTTCAATTAAGATGGCATTAAAAACATTGCTAGTTTAATCTCTCTGTCCACATTCTCTGATATAGCTGTTTTGTTTGTCAGATGGAAAACAATAGGTTTGAAAGTCAGAGTTTAAACAAAGTAGAAGCAATTTATGTCCAGCAAAGGCCATAAGGAAGATCTAAGAGATGTAAAAAGATAAAAGAATACTGTCAAAAGTGCTGTGTTGGTTTTGCCTTTTTTTTAATTCCTTTTAAAAGCTGTAATAGTAATAGATATGCAACTTTATAATTTCTGATCCATTTGTCTGAGCAGGTATGTTTCACCTGTAAGGATAGGATATGAAATAATATTCAATGTACAAATGAATGTGGATCTTCAATTTCCAACCCTGAGGAAAAAAAAAAAGCGAGACAAAACCATAGAGAATACCTCGAGCCCTGGTATCTCTTAAAATAACAGATGAAAAAAGAAATTTGAAAGCAAAACGAAGAGATAAAGAAGCATCAGCCGCTCAAACCCCCTAGGTATTATACCTTCCAGTGTGCACCATCTGACTGACACACTTCTCCATATGCTGAGGAGGAGAAAGAACTATTCCCAGCTAACCCACAATTATGCCTTCATTATTTCTTTTTAATCTCCTCAGAGTTCCCATAGGGCCTCATATTTGGTTAGATGAATGTCCCTGCAACAGACCAACTTAGAAAGCTCTGCAAGTCTAGAAGAAAACTTTCATGTTATGTTTAGTGCAAATTTGGTCCTGAGCTATTTTTATCTTCTCCTTACTCTCCTTTTCGTTCCATCATTAAATAAATTATTTTCAGGGCTGCTTTCAGTCTCTCTTATGGAGTTGAAAGATTTGTTAGCATGGAATAGGAATAATAGACATTTCAGTAATATTTTTTTACGCATTGTGTTTTTACAGGTATTTCTTCTTAGAGTGTTTTTACAGATGAGTTCATTTTTAGATGTAAAGCAGGATTTGGACCACTTATGTAACTCTTTAACAAAAATCTCTAGATTTCACTGGAAGAAATAGTAGGACCTACCAGTCACGTCGAGTGTACTTTATATATTTCACACTCTGTTCCATGCAGATCTAACTGAGATAAAATGATATAAACGGAGATAAGTATTTTTGCCTACCTATTCTGTGTGTAAAGTTATTTTGCTTGGGGGCCCAAAGTATAAGCAGTATAGTATTAATATGGTGAAATTGCTACAATTATGTTGTACTCCTACATTACCTTTGATGTGATATTTTGCAAATGGTTCTGTGCAGAATTATTTTGCTATGGTTACATTGTAAATGTCATTTTGTGACGAGATAGTTTGAGATGTATATAATGACTTATAATAAACTTTATGGAAGAATCATAAATAAGAGATTAAAATCTTATATATTATAATGCTTTTTTTGCATCATTTTTCCGTACCACCTGTCCTAGTTGCTTGTATTTGAGCTTTATCTTTCTTTTGCACTTTAGAGGTTTACTAGTGAATTTAGTGCTGAAAGAAGGTGATTGAAGGACAGGGCTGGCTCTCATGTCACTGCATGGTCTTTGCTTTTATGTGTTCATGATGGAGGTTTTCAAGCGTTGGGCTGACTGGCAAAACACTCGAATCTTCCACTGACTTCAACAGATGATTTTTTTTTTTTTTTTCTTTCTTCCTTCAAGTCCATCAGCCTCTGTCTGCGGATCTCAGCTTCTGTCAAGTTCCAAGCAAAATCCAGTTGGAATCATATGTTTTCTGTTGTGGGGGCCAAAAAAATGAATTGATAACTTAACTTACCTTAGATTTTGTCAGTTTAAGGTAACGTCTTTGTAGTTACAGACCCGTGCTGAATTTGAATGAAGGGATTGCTTAAAGCACAAATTTCTGCAGGTTTTCACCAGGTCCAAGAGAGTTATCTTCTTACTCCCCATTATTTTTGATATAAGAATAAAAATTTGGGAACTGGATCCCTAAAGGACAGTTTGCATCAAGAAATGCTAAAACCAAACCACACTGAAATGCATGCAGTATTGACTGGAATAACAGTGTGTGATGAAGAAGGAAAAAAAAAAAAGAGCAGCAATTACAGTCTATTGAAAAGACCACATTTCTGCATTTCCAGAAACTTAAAGAAGAAATAAAAACCACGTTTGCGGTTATACTGCTAACTGGAAGCAGGAGAGTATTGCTACTCTGGAGCAGGGTCAGACACAACCTTTTACTGTGGCTTGCGGATGAAGGCTGCAGAAATACACTTAATGGACTGAGAAAGAGGGTGTTGAAAATAGATCCATGAATGATAATTTGAAAAATAAGTTGCCAGTCCCAATAACTTTCTTAAACCCACATCTTAGAAAGCATTTATGCTATTTTTGGAACATTATGAAGTCCATCAAAAAGTGCAATCAGCTTTGAATGCAATAAAATAAAAATCAGGTTTGCAATTATGGTCTGGTTAAAATCTTCAAAAAGTGGGGAAAGTTTCTCTATGAGACAGAGAATTTGTAATGGCTTTTGTAATGGAAGTAGTCAGTAGCTATTGGTAATCTTTGTGTTTCATTAAGAGTAATTGTCTTAAGGTGTTTTACTGGATTGTCCCTTAGTAAAATTTTTATTTTATTTTTTTCTTTAAGTGGATTAAAGCTGTAACTTTAAGTGTTTAAAGGACATTTTGTTCCCTTAGATACATGCTGAAAGAATTAAAGACAAGTCAATAAAATCAAGACATGTTTATTAGACCATAAAACTATTTCAAACATGACATGGTATGCTGCTAATGAGGAAGGAATTGCTCTCAGTCGGATATAAGAAACTCACCTTTCCCTATAGCCCCACCCCAGGACGTTGAGTCTTAAAGCGCAGTCATGGGGCAGGACTTGCCAAATTTTTTTTCCTAGTGCTTTGGAAGTCCCGTAGGTCTATCTGCAGGTTGGGTTTGTCACATCGCTTGCGGTTTATGGCATAGCTATACTTGCCAGGTGGGGTTTGCTATGGCACTGTTTTCTTTGGAGAAAATAAACGGGAGGAGAAGGCAGCTCCATCCCTAAGTAATTTGCTGCCCACCAGGTCTTTGCACCTCTTCCTCTCTTTGCCACCTCCTGCTGCTTGCCCAAGCTGACGTGCTGATGAAGTGCTGGTGTTGTCCGCAGGCTGACATAGTCATGACTAGAGTTTCTGTTTTGAATAAGCATGAAAGAGCAGGGAACTAGTCAGGTTAAAGATTTTCTAGGTATGGCTGGGCTGGAAGGAAGGGTGGTGTTTTATGCTTGTAAACTCTTATTAGAAGGCCATTTAAAATGTGTGTCAAGGATACCCCGGAGACCTGGCTTGCTGCTATCTCCAGTTGCCTTTTGAAGATGGGAGTCTGAATACAGATATTGTCATTATTTCTGCGGTAATGTTGGACGTGACCGTTGCCAGTGGATTTTCTGAGTGATAGCGGTCTTTGGAAAACAAAATATGGATATACAGCATGCCCTGTGTTTTCAGTGTGTATAATCTTTGGCACCCTTTCCCCAGGGTTTTTTTTGGTGGTGGTGTTAATCCAGTGATAACTTCTCTTGCAAGTTCATTCCTACCCCTAGGCTCAGTCTCTTAAGGACATACTGTGAACTGATGCTTAATTAACCACCTGCCTCCCCAATAAGAGCTTACTCAATACTATCCTGAAGGGGCCCTTGTTAAAGGAAAACCCAGTTTTGTTATTATAATAACTCATTTTATATTGCTTCAGCATGCTTTGTGTCATAGTGGGCAGGGTGGGGGGAATGGTACCTCAGTGACCCGTTAGGGTACCCAATAGGGTACCCATTTTTTTACGATATCCATGTTGGAAATGGAGGTTAAGAACTTCGAATGAGTTAACTGAGACATGCCATGTGAGTAAAATCAAATCACCCCATTTTTTAAATATTTTTTTTTCCTTGTCATGAAACAAGATTAGTTTAAGATTTGAAAGTCAAAGGATCACCCAATAAGCCATTTTCTGTGGAGTTTAAACCCAGACTCTTAGCTATTGCTCTAACTCAAGCAATCCTCAGTTTGTTTAAAGCTGAAGTGCTTCAAATTAAACAGCTATAGCAAAATTAAGTTTTCAAACCTGGCGATGGAACAGATTTAATGAAATTTCTATTTAAAGTTGTGCTGTGAGGGTGATATTATGTACTCGTACTGAGTGCCAAGTTGTGCGCCTGTGTATTAGGCGGAATATATAATCTTGCGTGGTTGAATTTTCGGGCATGGATATCACTCAGCAGAAGGAAATGAACACATACGAATAATGTTCAAAGATAATTATGCTAGTTTTTCAGCCTAAATACCTTGGAATCTACAAAGACAGTTCATAGACAAAGGGGACACTAGTAAAATTCACTGCAATAGATTTCTCCATTCATAATGACAGGAACATCTCTCTCAATATTACTTAGCTAATGAAGGAATAGATCTGCTGTGAAGTTCCTAGGAGGCTCATTTTCTTGAGTACAGTAGTAAAAGTTAGCTGATGAATGACCTAAACTGCTTAATGTTTCTACTTATAACTTCTGAGCAGCAAGGCGTATCTAGAAGAGTACTGAAGGAGTTATCCTCAGGAGGCCCCAGTGTCCTTGTAGGTTGTCAGAGTCAATGAGCCAGGTTTATTTCAAATGGCTCCTTAAATGAACATTTATTTTGTGCCAGTAACACGTTTTTGATTAACAGCTCCTTTTGACTAATTTGCTTCCCAAAACAGCCCAATAAAGGACTCGTTTAAAACATAATTAAAAGCATGTTATTGCTAGTAGTTAATACTGATTAAAACAGGCATTAAGACAATTATCGTTGAAGGAAAGTAAGCACCCCGTAGTTAGTATAGAATCCATTCTTACAGTTTTTATGCATTGCATACAGAAGTGGGCTGCCTGCCAAATATGCAGAAGTTCTTATTCTGCACGTAATTGTATCAAAATTTGATTCCAATTAATTTTTTAATGGACAAGCAATCTGACAATATTTGTGTTAGATATTTGGATTTTGGGTTTTAGAATACATGCTCATTTTCAACAAGTTCAAGTTAACACTTTCTCCTGCCTGGTTACTAAATTGACTAATAAGAAAGAAGTATCCCTGTTACTGTGCCTTGTACTGATACTTTAAAGAATGTGATTTCTTAACTGGACTACAGTTTTTGCATGTTTATTTTGTGCCTCTGGAACTTTGCACTGTAAATTAATTGCTGATTTTAAAAAAAAAAAAAAAGACCAAAATACTGACTGGCAGAGGTGGTAGTTATTTTAGGTGCAGGAAATGGAAGCTAGTCTGAAAATTGTAAGCTCTTAATGTTTTGTGGTGGGTTGTTTTTTGTTTAGTGGGTTTTTTTTTTGGTAGTGCACAGAGACTTTGTTTCAAATATATCCTGAACTAATCAGAAAATACACATAGAAATAATGTCATGTTCTTATTGGGAAAATAATGGAATATTTTCTGTCAGAATGAAATATTAAAGATAACTTTTTTAAGATCAAGGGCTTTAATTATAACCCAGTAACTTCTTTACAGTTACTGTAGAGAAACTAAACATAAAGATGTGTTTCTCACCACTTTTAATCTTTATGTGAAAGTTCAACTTGTCTGTTTTGAACATCTTGATTCCTTAATTTCTCAGCTGCATTCTATATTATGCTATTCATAACAAAGAAAAATTCATTTAAGAATGGATGAAGACTTCTGAGGTTATTTTTAACGGTTACTTCATCTGCAGTTTAAAATTTTGAGGAATCTTAACTAAGGACTTACTTTCAGCATTGATTTCAGCTTTTTCTGCCTTACCTCAATATAGTATTAATATTGGAGAATGACTAAAATTATTAGGCAGTCTCTTAAAAATGGACTAAAACAAATTTTGTTCTTATTTCCAAATGTATATTCTATTATGTTTTTATTTTTTTCATTTAAAAAAAAAAGAAAATGAAAATATACTAAAGGTTATTTAGCACATAGTTTTACACCTTTGGTTGTACATAGTGTGAGTGTGCTTTCAGCCTTCACATTATGCTGGGTTGATGAGGGGGAGCTGTCAAGGATCTGACACATTCTCAGGGGCCAAAGCTTTGAGTTTGAGATAATTGCTGTCTGGTGTGTAGGGAGCAGACTGAGACCAATGTGTCACTGGAGCTGTAAAGTCTGGTGGACTTGGTGGACTTCCAAGGCAAGCGTGTCATTGGTGTCTGGGGTAAAGAGTCTCTGAAAGCAACCTTACAACCTGAAGTGGTTGTGGTGGGTCCAACATCTTCTGGTTTTCACAGTAACCTCAGCTAAAAAAATGAATTTTTCCCTTTTTCCTCAAAACTTAGCACTACTAGAGACCAAAACAAGCTGAGTTGAGCAAGCACGGGCTTGACAAGTATAGAGGATATAATGTTGATCCTAATCCTGCGGCTGCTACCTATGTTAATGGCTTTGGGGAAATAGCTGGAGGTAGTGTGGAGCTGCTTTTCACCATGCTGAGCTATTTCTAGGAGGAAGCTAGGAAGCTTTTGAGCTTGTGGGCTGATGCTGAAAACGGATCATGTGTGATCAGCAGGTTTGGAATAGTTTTGTTTTTTTTTTTTTCCCCTCCCAGTGTGCGCCACGCTGCTGCATGATGCCCATGTGCTCAAACATGCCGCTTTCCCCGAGCACACCGGGATCTGCCCTCCCGAGGGGCTGTGGATCAAGGAGCCAAAGACACCAGCATCTGCTCTGCACAAAACAGCACCAACAACATTGGCATTTGGCACTGCGTGCTTTGCATTTCTCCTCAGTGCACTGTTATTAGCTATTTACCGTTTCAATGCTTCACTGTGCATATGTCGCTACAACAGTCGTTCGTAGTACATGCGTTATGTAGAGCTTCTGACAGCATTGACCATGATAGATATCAGTAATAGCCATGACATGCTACAGCCATGCTGCGCATGGCAATAGCGTCTGAAACACTGAGCAAAGAGTTGGAGCTCTATGTCCGTTGACAACAGACTGCTTGGTGTGAAATGTGAGCTTTGCAAGCTCCCCCACTCTGGAAAATATGAATTTTCCATTATTGGTAGACCATATCTAGAAATAGATGCACACAGCAAGTGATTAGTATGTTACTTGGCCGGTGGTCCCAGAGCTTCTGAGGTGTAATTCTGTACTCAGGTGTGAGTATGACATTTATAATGTATAAGTGTGGGGAACCTCCCCCTTGAGCCTACCCACATATACCTAAAGTGATCTCTGAAAAAACTTGATGCCGCTTCCACTGTAGAACCTCGCTGTCCTCCTTGGGTGGAGGTTAGGCCTGTGATCTAAGTGGAAAGACAGACCGCTTTGTCTATTGAAGAGGAAAAATGATAACTATGGCATTGCACATAATTAAAATCTCATAAATATTTTTCCCCAGTTATTCTTCTGAAAATATCAGATGTGTATGTAATCCTCTTGGGGGAACTAAGATCTCAGTTTATCTGTTTTAATTAAACTGTTAGTTAATTCTTGATTCTTGGGTGTAAAGAAGAGAAAAGAAATAATCTGAAATTATTCAGTTACTATAGTTTAATGGATCTTTAACAATTACGGAATAAAAGGCAACAAAAATAAATAACACCGTTGTTAAAACTAATAATGTAGCAAAGGTAAAAAGTCATCCCTGGAGGCTAGAAGTAGTACTAAAACAACCAAACCAACGCCAACAACCCTACGATCAAAGATTAACCAGCTTTCCTGTTGTTTTCCCACTAGATGGTCTGGCTATTAATAACATATTTGCAAGAACATCTGAGGAGTGTGGAGCAGTAAGGGAGGAAAAAAATCCCAAGGCTTTGAAATTGTAGCAAATAGGTGGTGGAAGTTGGACTTAGTTGTGGACTAGAGGCGAAATTTGGGGTTTTGGTAGTGAATTAGAAACGATGGATTGTTATAGTCCTTGCAAATGCTGGTGACAGCAGGAGAAGAGGTGAGGAAAGGAAAAGGGGCTGGTGTAGTCCAGGCAGTCGCTGCTGATGGAGCTTTGCAACCGCATTCTGAAACACAAAGAGGAATAACGTTCCTGGTGCAGAGCTATAAAATGATGTCAGCCTGGGAAGTTACACCTCTTCAAGAAAACTGTAATTTAGATAAGATTTATAGGAAGACTGTGCAAGACTTAAGGATAGCCTGGTTAGAAGCAAGAGATGAAGCTCAAACGATGCTTGTACAGTGTGATCCTAATATTGTCCACATTAAACAAGAAAGGCAAAACCAGCAAAGAACTGTTGGGAGTAATAAGACTTTCAGAGACACTGATATGCACTCTCAAAGGGATTAGGTAACACATGAAAATGACTACGAAGTTCTGGTTCTGACTGAAAATAAATCATTTGAGATTTTGGGGAAGAATGGTTTCAGCAGACTGCAGAGATGAAGTGATTTCTATAGATTTGAGGAACAAATATCGATCTGCCACCAGCACGAGGTGCTGAAGGCCTGCAGAGCTCCTTCCGACCTTGCAATGGGATGAGGAGGACAATTCTGAGAAGAAAAGGAACGAGAAAGAAAACAGAAAAACTTATTGCATTTTTCCTGTTTTCCCAATGAAAATCTGCTCCCTAAGAGCTGTGGAGGCAGGAAGAAAGAAGAGAGTGGAGACGTGTTTTAAAAGTGGAGGGAAAGTTAGCTGACCTGAGGACCCAATGGAGTTGTCAATGAAGCAGTGAGGTGGAGGTGGCCGTGTCCCTGGATGCAGGAGGGGCGGCTCCTTTCCCGCAGGGCTGCCGGGCTGGAGAGCTGAGCAGGACTGCCAGGGGTGGTGGGACACGGGTGCACAGGGAGGAGCCTTCCACTCATGCCGTGAGGCTCACAGATAGCAGCGAGGAGTAGAAAGCACCAGCCAGGTCCCAAAGCAGGCTGCAAGGATTTTAGTAGGGACGAGAGAGAATTGGGCAAAATTTCCTGCAAGTGACTTGAGTCAGATAAAATAAAGCCCACAAGCAAGGACATGGACAGATAGATGTGCAGAAACCTTTCTACTTCCACCCTGCCTTCCCCAGTCACTTTGAGCTTTCTCTATTTGAAAGTTAAATTTATAATTTTATTCAAATAAAGCCTGGCTTTCTTGTGTTTAAAAGACTTTTGGTCTTTAGGGATCTCGCTGTAGGTGATGGCTTCAGCAGATCCACTTCAAAGCTTCGGCAGATTGAGTGTCCTATCATAGCATATACTAATTAGTGAAGCTGTGGGCCAAATTCCCGTGGGATATAACCCAGCAGATACAATAGTCTTATACTGGAATTAGTCCGCTAAACCAAAATTGTAAACCTGCATACATGGAAGTCCATTGCAAATTTCGAGTCAATTCCAGTAAATATCGGATCGGGACTTAATGAAGAGATTGGAAAAATCTTGTGAATATTCTAGGGTTGCAAATAAAAAGATTTGGAGCTCTTTTATATCAGAAGGAGAAAATAATGTTTGCTTAAAAACTCAGTGTATTCAAATAACAATATGAAACCACTCTATTGATAATAAGGCCTTCTCGTATTTGCTCAACATAAAAGAAAACGAGAGATGTATAATCTCTCTATATATAAACATATAAAAAGGGGATCTCTCACTTGTATCCAGAAGGGGAGAAAAAAGGAGTAATACGTGAGAGAAAACAGGTGGAAAAAATGGTACACAGTGGAATAAACTCATTATTCACCATTTTAATGTATATTATTAATGCTGATGTCAGCTGCATTTAGCATTTGCCAGTCTATTATAAATGCAAGTGAAGTGCATCTATCTTAAAACTTCTAAATCAAAAATAATAAGCTCTAAAAGTGTGTGTTTTGACACCTTTGCTTCCATACCCACTCAGAAAGAAATTGCACGTCAAAATGTTTGAGGAGATGTCCTTGCTGTGGCAAGCCTTCTTCTCAGTTCTGTGCAGGCTAATAAGGCTATGGCTTTGTTGATACATTTTAGGGGGAGAGTGTATTTGGAAGGAGAAGTTGGATGCTGAGCTTTTGTTGTGATAGCTCTAAGACTCTGTATTTTGGCTTAGAGTTCTAAGACTCCATTTGAAGAAGGAAAAAAGGAGAGAAACCAGCAGAAATGATTCAGGTGTCAAACAAAAATCTCTTCCAAGAATAAGATTTATTTCACTCTGTAACCCCTTGCCAGAAGTTTGTGTTTTTGGGAAACGAAAATTTCTGTCTTGGTGGTATTAGTAAAGCAAAACCAGCTGAGCACATTCAAACAATGGACAGAGTATGTCTCTGCAATTTTGAATTTTCTGGCTTTTGTCACTGTATGTCACAACCATAATTATTATTTAAACATAGAGGTGAACTGCAAACCATAAATGCAACTTTAGCTGAGAAACGCTGTATGAAATAAAAGTTCCTGCTAAGTTGTGCAAACCCTCAGCAAGGCTGCACTTTTTAATTTATCCTTGTTTAAAATTTTGCATCTGCCATCTGAAATTACCCCAGTGTAATGAAAATATCCCAAGGAAATATTTATGTACCAGTGAAAAATAAGTTTGTAAGGTGGTTGTTGGGAAGTTTGGACGCTTCCACAGGTTGAAGGGTCAGCAGAGACTCTGATAACCTGGTCCTCACCTGAGAGCATGGTCCAGGCTGGGGGTGTCAGGCTTTCCTCTTGCCTTCCTGTTGGCAGATCACTTCTTCCAGTTAACGTGCAGCACTACAGTGTAATCGTAACTCTGAGGTTTTGTGCTTCTCTAGTCTGGAAAACTTCACATTTTAACGAAATTGCAGTAGTGTGGTGTGTGCGGGGTTTTTTTTTTTAACACTAAAGAATAGCCCACCTTTATAAAAAATCTATGCAAATATACTTTCTGCTTTGAAATAGGCAATTTGGAATAACGCTACTTTACAACTAACTGTCTTCACTTTGGCTTTCGAGTCGTTTGGCGTTAGTCTTCAATTCTTGCTCTTTTCAAACATTGAAAATGTTGGTAAGAATTGTTTAAACTGTTACAGGTTTGCTAGAAATGATGCTTATGATGTAGGATTCTTGTATTTTAGGTAGTGTGTCCTAATGAAGGCCAAAGAAACCTTGCTTGTGGACACTCATTTCAATACCAGGAGACAGCACCTGCAGCTGTCACAAATAGTACTCAGATGTCAATATAAAAAACGCACCTGAAAACTTAAAACCTATGTACGTGCTAGAACCAGTTAAAGTAAATCAATAAAAGTCTGAGATTTTTTAAAAATGTACATATGTGTATGTATGCATGAAAAAAATGGATGAATTTGTACTCCCTATTCCAGTACACTTTAACCATCTCTAGCAATCCAGATTCATCGTTCCTACTCTGAAATTCTGGGGCTATTTCTAGCCACTAGTAGCCCTTATTTGTATACCTTAGGGCGTGCACAGATGATATGCCAGATGTGTGGGGGGCTATTTTCATCCCTGATGGAGTTGTTGGGATGAAGGAAGGAAGAAGCCTGTCTCAGTATCCAATTGCCATCCTAATCTGATCTCATACTAGCATGGCAATTATGAAATTTGTCTAGAAAGGCAGTATAAATTGCTACAACAGATTATGACAAATATTTCATATTAACCCGCTCAAAACTAATGGGCGCTAGACAGAATATAGCAAAGGTTCTGGGATCTTGACCTGGAGTCTTTGTTACCTTTATTGCAATATCTCTCTGCTGTTACGTGTATCTGCCTTGGTGGTGCTGGGCTGTGAGCTGATGATTCTTCTGTGTGCTCCGCAAACGTCTCTGTAGCGTGCTTTAATTGTGAAACTAGCTCCTCATCCTGTAAAATCTTATGCATGTGCTTAAAACTGAGGTTAAACTGGACAGAATGTTTTCTTTTGCTGTGTCAAACCAGGTGAATAGAACTCTTCCCCTTACCATGCACCCGCCACCCTTTTTTCTCCGTAACCGGGTGTGATGTTTTGCTGCTGATTTTTTTTGTTTGTTTGGGTTTTTTTTTTGTTTTTTGGAATAAGCATTTGGTTAGAAGCAGTAAGGGAAGACCAATGGAAAGCTTGAAGCAGGGAATTGGGTCACTTCTCAAACAATCTCTCATATCTACACAGTTAATATAAAAAGATAAAGGGGCTTTTAAAATTAGGTTTATTCAACTTTTTTGTTATATTGTAAAAAGAGCCCTTTCCTGCAGCAGAGCTTCTGTGCTGGTTACTTGTGCTGGTAACTTATGCAGACCACAACTGAAAGCAAAGCCTTTGCTAAACTATTGAGAGTCCTATCGAAGTGTCTGGCCTGAATTTGGTTCTAGACCTGGGAAAAGTAGGGTTACTTTTGCATGCAAACAGTGGGCAAAGTGGATTCAGGATGGATTAGACATGGACCTGCTTCAGTAATCATCAAAATAATTACATGAGGTACCTTCCCCAACCGGAGGGAAGCCTGGCCTTTGTGTAGTTTTGTAAAAGCTATGCTTACATTTCTGTCCATGAAAACAGTTCATATTCCATCCTTAGAAATACCCTTTTGTTTTATCTGGTATATCTGTTCAAGTAAGCTTTGGAATGTTATAAAAGTGAATCCTGAATAATGAAAAAAAATATATTGGTAACAGTAGGTAATATGATATCAAGTCACTGCCGTTCATACACTCTGGGTCTCTGTTGTATTTCCTTTTTTTTTTTCTCCTCTGGAACAAACTAAACAGGCTTTGGCAACACAGGATCTTATAACATCAAACTGTACTAAAGGCAGATTTCCACAAAGTGCTTGCACAGCACAGAAAGTTTAAGTGTTGGCACTGAGACAGGTTTGTGTGGTACAGAAGAATTCTTATATTTGAATGTTTCTATCTTACAAGCCTTTAGATGTCAAACTTTAAGTGGAATTGACTGTTTATCCCAGTTGATTTTGACTAGTGACGCCTTCCAGGTTGGAGGGCGCTCACTTCACTCTGTTTCCCATCAGCACTCCTTGACTACCGGCATGTGGTGCCAATTTGTTCCTTCTGTACAGAGAAGAAAAGAAGTTTGGATTTAATTTTAAGGCTTGACACAAGGTTTAATTTGCTAAAAAGGGGAGCTGTGCCATTGTAAATCTTGGAGGAGACACCAAGGTTGCAAAAATTGTCAGCCCAATCTGTTTTGAGCACCATTTCAGTCGTTCTATTAAAGGAACAATATTCCTTTTCACAGCTTGTTCAGCTGTATCAAACCACACAGGTTAGCGTGATGTTGGCTATTTATTGTACCTTTTCTTGCTTTCTGATCAAGTTTTTATGATAAGAGGGAGATTTATTTGCTGAAAATGATTTATCAATACATTAGACAGGAGGGGAAAAAAAAGTTATTCTGTTTTAGGTGACTATACCTCAAAACACAACAGCTTATGGCTTTGCCAAAAAGAGTCACAAACAGAATAAAATCGTGTTCCCATTAAAACCTCCCTAGACTTACAGAAGTAAGTACATCGTGGATCTATTACCATTCTTTTGAGAAGAAAACTGTGGTAGAATATGGTATTGGCACGCGTAGGAACTCAATTACTGTTGTATTACTGTTGTCAAGTCAGACCATACTTAACCAAAAAGACTAGTTGGCCCTGTGGGCAGATTCTGATCTCTACTGGGATGATGTAAATGGTCCCTCTCCCTTCACTGCTTTACACTGTAGAAAAGGAGAAGGTTTAGCATGAAACTCCACACCTCTGCTGAGAATGTGAATTTGGTCATTGACTTCAGGAGGGTCAGGGTTTCAGCCTCTGTCCTAATTCTTTGTAAATGTTTTCTGATCCATGATGAAATTACCAGGGAAGGGCAGTATGATGTAATGGGATTTGGTAAATATTTACCTAAACTAGTCTGGGTTTAAAAAAAAAAAAAAAAAAAAATCACTTTGTAGTTGGTTAAAACTCAGAAATTTAAAAGTATACTAGGAAAGATATAATACTTTAATGTATATTAAACCTATACAGTATCTTGAATCAGTGCTTTTTTAATTTTACTTTTTAAGAAATGAATGTCTGACCCAATAGTTCATTTATGCTCATCTGTCACGTAAGTCCTTTTTATTTCTTGGATTAAGTGCTACAGACCTAATAAATCATAGCTGCTCTTTTGGCACCGTTCCAGCTCGTGTTGTCAATCTGGGCAATGTGCATGTGTAATGTTTTAAATTCTGCAAAACAGCAACTTTTTGTTAACTTTAACTTTGTGCTATGACTGACTTAGCTTTCAGGATAGTTTCCATTTTTCCATACACCTCAGGTGACTAATACAGTGATTTTAATATCTTAAAAAGTTGTTTAATTATAATGTAAAAAATTTGCTCTATTCTAAAATGTAAGAGTTATGTTATCTTGCTCCTTCTACTACTTATTCTTGTTGTGAAGAAAGTCTTCACCCCTCTTGGAGGCAGGAAAAAAACCCCCAACAAACCCTAAAATTCCTTTTGCTATCTTACATTTACTGCTGTTTCTAAGCTACGTATCTTTTTGTGTTACTAACATGTGTTTTCTTTTCTCGTCCTCTGATACGGTTGACTGGGTGTGTAGATGTATATACCCTGAAATGTTTTTCAGTATTAATCAAATTGAACTGTGGTGTAGTATTATGGAGAAAAGAGGAGAAACTAGAGATTTGCCATAAACCGGACCATTTATCAAAAATTCTGCTTTCTTTTGGGCGTACACAACTGGAATGAAACGGGACTGGTTCTAAACTTCCACTGGCTTTGCTAAAGACAATGAGCTGCTAAGGCTTTGCCAGAACAGAAGGGAATGCAGATCCCATTTTGTCTTTGACTGAGAAACAGAGTAAAGTCAGGGTTAGACAGGGAGGGTGGGAGCCGTCGATGCGTCCCCGTGTGAGCTCGGGAGCACACGAGGCAGCAACAAGCACCTCTAGTGCAATTCAAATATCGTATCTTATGCCTCTAAGCGCAAGCACTTTGATTCTTTCCAGACTTAAACCCATGCTCTATGTTGTATATCATATGCCTATTCCAGATTACAGGATTTATGGAGAGAAGGTGTTGGTTGCTTTGCAGGAAGTCATGTAGCCAGCTTCTCTGTGCTCAGCTCCTTACTTATCAGCTCTGTCTCCGAGATCTTTTTCTCCTGGTATTTATAACAGGATAGTTGCTTCTCCTGAAGGTGAAGGAAGAATGCAGTTAGATGGGCCTCTACAGCCTCTCTGATTACTCTTTGTGCTTCAGTCTAACTCCTTTTAACCCTTCTGCTGCTCTCAGTCAGAAATACTGTTTTCTGAGTTGGTAGGTATCACTGATGTCTGACATATGTTTCATGGAGTTATGGGCATTATTTTTTGATAGCACATAACAAAGACCATTTAGAAACTATATGCCACTTCTAAAATTTAACCTGAATTTATGAAATTCTGCTACATTCTAGAAAAAAGATAGATACAGCAGAAGAGTTGATTAGCCTGGTTCATCATTCCCATTTCTAGAGCTCAGTTTACTACAATATACTCGAATTATGCTAGTGAGCATTATGCTTTTATTGCAAGGGTTTTGCATTTGGTGATAGCAACATAGATTTCAGCGCACAGAATGTTCTGCCTGTGTGTCCGTCTGATCTAGAAACCAGCTTCAGATTCAAGTGAACTCCGTGCTGGTTCCTGCAAAAAAAAAAGCCTGACGACCCGGTGCCTGCCCTCCCTTGACGCCAGGGATTTAAGTCAGCTGCCGAAATCTGGCTCGAGCCCTGGGAGTGCTCACCTCCCACTGTCCTGCCGACAGCAGGAGATGCTGTTAGAAAGGGGGTTTCTCCTAGGACACCTCTCCAAGATCACTTCTTCTCGTCCCAGTTGTCCTAATATTTCCATTTAGGGCAAGGAGACAGCTCTGTTTGGGACTAGAGGGATATGCAAGGTCTTGTGATGAAGCATAACGTTGTTTACCTGCAACAAACAGAGAGAGAGAGAAATCCTCTTCCTCGTGACTACTGGGACTGTCTCGAGCATCCTCTGTCGGTCCCTGCAGACAAATTGCATTTGTAGGCATGCAGTGTTTGTGCAATTAATCAAGCACGTTCTGAAGCCAGTGTAATTTGGAGAGATGACCATTTATAGAAGATTTGTTGTTTGCTGACCGCAGTTACAATTATCTAGGAGAACAGATAGGTCAGATTTATTTAATTTGCTTTTTTTGGTAAAAGCAGTATATTCTGTTAAAATTGGCTAGCAAAAAGATTTGTTTCCATGTGGGTGTGTATTTCAACACTGTGGAAAAAATGGTTATTTCATAAGCTTGAACATTAATCTTTGGATTTACACAAATTTTAAATAATATTCCTAAGAGTTTGTAATGGGAGCCAAGAGTTATTTTCTGGTTATTAATCTTTCTCTCCTATCCAAAAACATCCCCAAACTTTGTTTAGCTGTACAGTCTCTTCAGGCTGTTGATTGTACTGTACTGGGGCTGAGAATGTTTCAGTTTATGTAACCAGTCCCTCTGTTTAAATTTCAATGACAGATCTTTTCATTTTGTTTACAGCCAAATAACAATGCAAACATGTCATGCTACAGCCGTAGACATAGTGTGCGGTCATTGAAAAGGGCATTCACCAAATTGATTTCTTGGTCTTATCCTCTTAAAACTTATTAAAAGCATTTCATTGTTATGTGCGGCTATTAGTGAGCAAAAATAAGCTTTCCTTATTTACATAAGGATGATAGCTAGTCACTACGTCTTCTCAGTTATTAGTTGTTTGGTTAATCAGAAAGCTGTGTTATTACAGTGTTTTTGTAGATTGCAGTTAAGCAGAAAAACCACACATGGCATAATGGTGAAATGTTTTACTGCAAACCCAAATACTTAACTGAAATCATATCTTTAATCTGTTTACAGCATTGCAATATTTAAATTGTTTGCATGGATTTGATTATAAACTTTTACGTAGATATATTTGTGTTGTAGTATTTGGTAATACAAACGTCAATGTGAGGCAGCTTTCTGGGCATAATTAATACTAAATGACAATTTGCAAGCGAATTCATCTAGTCTCTTCTGGGTTTTCCATCTGGTCCTTATCATGCAAAGATGTCCAGCCAGCAGTGTTCAAGTTGTTCTCAAAATCCTTCCCCAACCTCTCTATGCACAGAAGACTCTTGCTATTTATCCTTGATAAGGTTTCCTAACCTTCCTAGCAATTTCTTTCTGCTCTTCTAGGAAAGTATAACAACTTTGACTTGTTACAGTATAATAAATTTTAGTGTTTTCCTTAGTATTTTGACACGGATTTTTGAGGTAGGTTAATGACGCAGTCTGAGCTTAGGCTCTATTTTTGGCTACTGCAAAAAAACCCCACATCCTAGAATGCTGTTCATAAATTTGTCAGCCTCTGTCTTGAAACTAGTTGAACATTTTCCTTCCACTACCGTGCGGAGCACTGAGCAGCTGTGCAGGAATGGTGTTCCTCTTCTGCTTAACCACTGGTTTCCAGTATCCAGCCTAAACTCACTGATAGCATGTTTATACTCATTTATATCTGTGCCAGCATTAAGATCTCTTCTTCATTTACCTTTCTGCTATCCTGAGCAGTCATGTTCCTCATCTGCTACTGCTTTGCCTAGGATTAATATCCCACCTTGAACTTGTACTTTTGTATAACTATATTTAATTACATTTATATTAATCTGATCCTCAAGGACTCATGATACGGTTATAGGAAGTATTACTACCCTTCCGTGTATGGATGATACCCACTAACTTTTGTATTGCCAGCAGACTTCACCATGCTCTTATTCTTTATGGCAAAATCATAAATGAATTGTAATGGCTTATTTTAAAAATCTCATTTAAGGAACTTCCCCAGTATCTTCCTTCCAACTAAAGAGCATAAGATGTTGAGGTTGATACTTCATATTGTTTATTTTTCATTCTTTTTTTCTGCTTTCCACCTCATTTCTCTTCTTCAACTTCAGTTTCTCCTTGATGAGTGCTGTGTTTATAATAGATTTTCATGGTTTTAACAGGGTTGACAATCACTGTCTTGCAAAAGCATTTACCATTTACCACTCTTTCCTTTTCCAGAAATACAAACAGTACAGGGTTAGCATATGTTTAAGATTCCCCACATAAACCTCTCTTTCTTTTCTCTTTTTTCTTTCTTTTTTTTTTTTTTTTTTTTTTACTTAGAAATTTTTTCAGTGACTTAAATACATTTGTTCAGGATTTCTGGACATCTGACAGCCTGGGAAAAGCAGTAGATCCAAATGGTCCCCTGGACATCTGGAAATCCTAGAAAAGTCATCTGCAGAGAACAAGTGCAGTGAGGGCTATGTTTCCAGCAAGCGCCCAACCTGCTGCTCAAACAGCGCCTGCATGGTCGGGGCACGCACGGTAAATCGGACTCTTCCTGGAACCATCAGTCTTACAGACCACGTACGACACAGGCTCCTATTCAGAAACTACCAGACAAAATGTGTGGTAACCATTGCTTACTCCACTCTACTATGTGCATGTTCTGGAAAAAAGAAAGTAAGTTGTTTTGATTTTTGTGCTGTATTCCCACTTGTGGCTTTGAGATGTTGGTGGGAATGAGTAGCCCCAGATAGGGAGAAATTATTTAAACTATCTGCTCAGTAAACTAAACCACAGGTTTATCTGCCTGATTTGTTTTTTTTTTTTCTACAAAACTTTTGCCTGTTCCTCCTAGAGTTTTAATTTGGGTATTACCCAACCTGGGAAGCAGCTTCAAAAGTATTCGTATAGCCCAGAATGTGTGGCTGTGGATAATATAGAACTTTGAAATGGAGGTGGGTCCATAAGAGCCTTCTTAACTTCTCCGAATGTAATATTTTATGTGTCAATAACAGTCTCCACAAAGGTGAGCATCTAATCTAATTCTGAGATTGAGACCGGAAGCCAGATGGATAAAATTAAAAATGTGAGGCAGTGCTGTGGAGATAGCACAAAGAACAAAAATTCGATGAGGTGACTAAAAAACCACTTGTCTCAAGCCAATACCATCAAATACTTTCAGCTACTGGACAACAGATGATTATGACTGTGCATCAATTTTTGTAAAGGAGCCAGAAATATGTTAAGTGAACTTGTAGGAAATGAGGAAGAATACGGCAGAGGTTTTGAACAAAAAACCCAGAAAGCAAAACTCTTGGATTTCCAAGGAACAGTATTTTTTCCTTGGAAGGAAAACACAAACACACCCCATAGTCCTGAACAAATGCACATGAAGTGTGAGTGACTAAGGGATTAATTCTTCTCCTGCATCAAAACCAGGATCAAATACCCAAAATCTCAACTATATTAACTACTTGGCATCTGAGGGTGCTTATAAGAGAAATCCCATTCGCATGCCTGAGAAAACTTCAGGCAATGTCTCGAAAGGAAAGTTCTCAAAAAGCTCTGGTAAGAAAACAGAAGCTGTGAATCATGCCATGTGGTATTAAAGAATTTAGAAAGCACACTAAGAAGTTCCATATCAATGCTTTTTCTTAAATGTATTCAACAAAGGGACTATTTCCCTTCAACATTTTCAAATTTCAGCTTTCTCTCCCTTCTGCTTTTTAGCAGTAGAACTGCTCAAAAAGCTTGCACAGTTATAGCTTTTAGTGTAAAATCCCTGGATTTCTTGCTTTTTATTTTCCTGCTTCTCAATAGGTTTAGAGAGAATATTAAAGTTATAGCCTAAAAAGTGAATATTAAAAGAAAGAGATTATAAAAGCAATTGTAGAAAAGTTTGGGAACTCATAACTTGTAACTCTTGGTATAGCTACGGCAGGACTGCATGTGTGAAGATGTCATTTTGTTCTCCTGCAGTGCTCTGCAGTGATAAAATAACTTATTGAATCTTTGATTTCTTATCAGTACTTTGCTGATTCATCACTACAAAATGCATTGCCAATAGCGATGGTGGAAGAAACAAATTCAGACTCCCAGGCTTCTTGAACAAAGCATTTCAGAAACTCCTTCTCTGATTAAACTTTCTTGAATTCTAATTCATATTTGTTGAATCTCAAATCTCTAGGAGTGTAAATCATGTAAGGAAAATGCTTTGGGATTTGTTGCTTCATCTGATTCCTTGGAAAAACCTTAACAACTGGCCACTGGGATTGAGTTGCTGGAGCAGGCTGATTATGGGAATTCTCCAACTCAGCTTTGGATTTTCTCCTACTCCTAATCAAAGCTCACTGCTGTAACTTACATAAGTTAAGAGGTTTTGTTGGTGGGGTTTTTGTGGGTTTTTTTTGTTTTGTTTTTTAAATAATAAAAAAATAATTACTGCATGCATTTCTGTGGGCCTGGCTTATGGATCATTCCAAGGTCAATCTTATCTTGAAGTGTTGCAGTTGTGTAATGTTCTGCTCCCCAAGAGCAGTCTCAATCTTCAGTCTGATCAACAACCATAACAAAAGGTCTCACTCAAAAGGTCTCACCTGTGACTTTTTTTTTTTGTTTTCTGACTTTTCTTTCCAGAATTTATTTAGTTTGACTGTTTCTTGTAGGTCCAACGAGATCTTTGAAACAAGTCTGACGAAAAATTTTGAAATGATGGCTTAATGAAATTTGTGACAAAAATGTGTTTTCATACTACATATTTTGTTCATTAGATAGACAAAACACTGCAGCAATAGGACAGATAATTTTTGAAATTGTTCATAAAAATTGTGCTTTCCTGTGTATATTAAGTAAATTCTCTACACTTTATGATTTTAATAATATAACTAACGTACAGGGTAAACTAAAAAACTAACATCGAAGGATAAAATGTAGCTTTCCTCTCTGGCTATAATATATGCTCTCTGCTACAATATATGGGAATTTTTACTTCTCTATCCTCTCAGCTGTATGCTGTAAAACCTGTTAGTGTCACTGAAGATTATACGGGTGTTTCTATGGAGAAATTTAGTCTATATTTTACATATATGAAATTGTTAAATATTGTATCACATTCATAAAATGATTGCTACAGGACAGTTGATATCCAGCTAACTCATGCAAAGCTGCTTTTAAACCGTCCAAGGTATAAGCAAATGGGGAATGAAAAAGTGAGAAAGAAAACCTCGTTTGCTCCAAAAAAGCAAACGCTCTGGGGTAAAAATAAATAAATATACAAAAGAGGTAGAAGAATGCATGTTTTGTTCCTCACTTCCAGTAGCTGCCACTTGGTGCTGGAGGATTGCTATATAAGCTCTCCTGATTTAGATATGTGCTGCGTTGCTGTCACGAATGGGTGGTTTTAAGGCCGCGTAAAGAATCACTGGCACAGGTATTGGCAAAGAGTGATTTTAATAGAAATTTATAGAAACATGACTTAACAGAATTCGATGGCAAGGTTCACTCTATTACTTATTACATGGATTAAGTATACACAGGGGAAAATTGTATCAGAATTGTGTTGGAATGATTTGTACAGAGATTGAGGATAAAAGGGTAAGGGGACCCTCCCGTTGAGTCACGAGGTTCAGAGAAGATCCGACTGGACCCAATCTTAGTCTCAGACTTGGACAACAGTCTGTGTTAATACAAAAGGGGATAGGAAGGCCCTCCCGTTGGGTCACGAGGTTCAGAGTAGACCCCCTTGCTTTCTAAACTCCTTCTCAGAGAGGAGCCTAGGTGAGGCTGGATCTACCCTTAGTCTCAGATCTGGGCAACGGTTTATGACTAAAGGGGTAAGGGTGTTTAGCAGCAACTTAGAGTTCAACAATACTTAAGCATTAATCAATTTGGCAGCTATGCATTAATCAACACCTATACAAAGAATTAGTCAAGCTACTACAAATACTAAACCAACTTAACTACAGATTATAC
>NW_009218962.1:0-250 GCF_000690835.1 Fulmarus glacialis
GGGTATTAATACTTGTGTGCTCAGTGCAGGGTTTGGATAGACTTGTAAGCATGGCTCCGAGCCACGCAATCAGCCGTTGGGAGCAATAAGAGGGTGGACTTTGGTGCCCGTTCCCGGAGCAGTGCTGCCTTCTGTGGAACGGAGCCAAGGGGCTGTGGGAATCACAGGGAGGACAGGCTTGTTAAAGCAGTTGGTTAAATTCTCGGCGCTTTATAAACTCTCTCTCATTTGGGCTTGTTTTTTTTTTTTT
>NW_009218962.1:278-533 GCF_000690835.1 Fulmarus glacialis
CATGCTACTGTCCTCCGAGAGCTTCCCAGTCATGCATTAAGCAGCGTGACTAACGCCTCTCTCATGTGGTTCAGTCTCTCTCCCGTAGGGAGAATTGTGTGTGCGGAGGAATAGTTGTTTTGGGAGGGGTTTTTATTTTTAAGTGCTCTGTGCTCTGCCAGCAGGTCGGAAAAAGGTGCCTGGCACTGGAGAAGAAAGTGTGGGATGGTCCTTAGATCCCATGGGAAAATAGCCCGATGCCTTGGACTGGCCCCT
>NW_009218962.1:581-836 GCF_000690835.1 Fulmarus glacialis
TTGCGGCTGCCGCCTCCTCCTCCTCCTCCTCCTCCTCCTCACGCCCAGCTCTGGGCTCTCACGTCTGCGCTGTGTCATTCGCACCCCTAGGCGCCAAGCAGGATTCCTTACCCCGGTGAACTCGGGGCCCCTCACGTCCGCCGGCGGTCCCTTGCGGGGCGATGGTCCCACTCGGGTTCCCAGCTCCTCTCTTCCTCCAGCCTGCCTGCTTTGGAGGTTTCCCTCACCTGTGGGAATGTGGCTTGGCGTTAAGGT
>NW_009218962.1:1011-1646 GCF_000690835.1 Fulmarus glacialis
GACTCCCTTCCTCCTCCAGGCTGGCACAGAGCTGCTGGCTTTTCCAGCTCCCGGGGCCCTCCCTCCCAGCTCAGTCAGAGCCATGTGAGGCATCGCCCCACGTTGGGACTTTCACCTTTACCTGCGATCTTCCACCTCACATCAAGGCTTAGTCAGGATGGCACTACGTCATCGGCAGTCGCGGCCCAGCCTAGTGCAAACAGGCTTGTGCAAACAGTCCGGTGGCGGGTGCGGGTGCCTCTCCCGGCTGGGGCATCCTCCGGGAGCACCTTCCCAGCGGCCAGGGCTGCCCGTCTTCCCCTTCTCCCCGTCTTCCCCTTCTCCCCGTCCTCGCCGCACAGCCACTTCCAAAGGGACCGCAGGGCAGTGGGGTGATGAAGCTCACTGTGGGTTCGGACACCCCATGAAGGCAGGTGGATGCGTCGGGGGGGTCCGTGCGAGTGCACACGCATGCTGCGGGCAGGCATGCGCGTGACCCAGCCGGGGCGTGCACACGCACACGATGCAAGTACCTCTGCATGGGGTGACATCACACAAATGCACACCCGGTGGTGACAGGGGCATGCGCACATGCTCCCCCCACGCAGGCACACACGTTGCTCGGTGCACACACACGTGCACTCAGTGCAGGAATG
>NW_009218962.1:1657-3982 GCF_000690835.1 Fulmarus glacialis
GGCTCTTCCGGAGCAGGCACGATTGTGCTCCTCACAGTGTGTGCACACGTGTGGCACACCTGCACACCCTCCTTAGTGCACACGTGTGCACATGTATGCTTTTTCCTACAGACACAGAGTCGTGCTCTGGGCAGGTGCACATGCACCCAAATGCTCAGTGCACGCAGGGATATGTACACACTCAGTGCAGACACACGTGTGTGTGCAGACATGCATTGCTGGGTTTTGCCTGTATTGATGCAGAGATGCCTTGTGTTTCTGCTCAGCTTCTCACCTCCTCCATCCTCAGCCCTGTGCAGGGGTGGAAGAAGGCTTGTTTGCCTCTTCCCTTCCTCCTGGGGACATACATCTCAGAGGTATCTGCACACAGCGCCGGTCTGGAAAGTTATGCCCTCAGCAAGGTGGAAATACCTCTTCTTTGCATGAAGGATGCTTGCAGGACAAGGGAGTAGTCAAGCTAGGCTTCAGGACCATAGTTTCGTCTCCAGAAACAGAGACGTATTTTCACCTGCGGAGGGAGAGCTCCTCTCTTCCAGTGAGGCACTTGTCCATGGGGAAGCGGAGGGGTGGAGGGACTGGGAGCTGCTGGCATGCGGGAAGTACCAGGGTGGACAGTGCAGGATGCTCCGCTTGTTGAGGATCTCTACGATGTCGGGGGTAACCAGGAATTAGGCATTTGCTATGTGGCACCACGGAGGGGAGATGGTGGAGGCGCACTCACCCATCCCACAGGTTGGGTGCAGAGTATGGGGAGAGCGAGCAATGGGAGTGGCAAGAGAGGGTTGCTGCTGTAGGGCCATGGCAGACGCTTGTGGCTGTTGATTTTAGGGCATCCAACCACCGGGCTTTCTGGGTGCCGGTGAGCTGGTCTGCACCCCTTCACACTCACGGCTCAGCAGAAGCTGCATGGGTGCACCTGGACCCTGGAGGAAGGTGTGTTCCCAGAATGGAAAGCAGGAGACGGGAAAGCTGGTGGCCAGGCACAGCACTAGGCAGAGGCTTGATGGCAGGGCATATGGCTTGGCGCAGAAGGGGACAGTCTCTGTGGGGCTGGCGGTCCGCCTGGCACTGCCTCTGCAGTGTGTGCATACTGGGAGGAGGTTTCCAGTGGCTGGGTGCCTGCGGTGCAGCGTGTGCAGTGTGTGTCTCTGCAATGCAGGGGGGCAGAACTTCTGTCACTGCCTCTGTGGCGGGTGGGGTGGACATTGGCACCGGGCGAGCAGCGCGGGGCTGTCCCTGCAGGGCAGGGTGGGCACCCAGTGCGTGCGTGCAGTGTCCCAGCCTGGAGTGGGAGGGAATGGGAAGGAACAGTGTGTCTGCAGTGAGCGAAGGGAACAGTATTTGCTGGCGCAGGGTGTGGGGTTGCCTAGTGACTGTGCAGCAGAGGGGAGATGCTGTGCCTACCATTGCAGTGTGCTGGGGCTGTGCAGTGCCGCTGCTCCGCAGGAAGGCATGCGGTCTGCCCTGTGGCGTATGTCTGCGCTGCAGCGCAGGGGGGGCAGTGAGGCTGTGTCCCTCTAATACAGGGGTGGGCAGTGCCCCTCTTTCTGCGAGGGGTGCAGAGGGACGGCAGTGCCCCGCATGCAGTGCGGGGTGGGTGATGCATGGGGCTCCTGCATCCCTGCAGTGCCGGATGGGTGGTGCCTTCGTATCTCGCAGGTGCGAGGCTGGCAGTGCTGCTGTGTTGGCAGTGCAGGGAGGGCAGTGCTGCTCTGTCCCTGCCGTGGCAGTGCCCTGTGTCCCTGCAGTGATGGATGGGTGGTATTCCTACAGTGCACGCAGTGCCCTGAATCCCTGCAACGATGAATGGGAGGTAGCTCTCTATCCTGGCAGTGTCCCTGCAGTGCTGGCTGGGTGGCAGCCCTGCATCCCTGCAGAGCAGACAGAGCCCCTGCCCCCGTTTTGATGCTCCTGTTTCTGCAGAGCTGGCAGACGCGTGCAATGCCTGTGTCCCCGCCGTGCGTGGCAGGCAGTGCCCCTGCAGTGCGTGGCACACAATGCTCCTGTGTTTCTGTGGTGAGAAGCTGTCTCTGAGCCTGGCCGGCTCCCATCGGGTTGCTGGCAGCAGGCTGCGTGCAGTCCACCCTGTTAGTGTGCCTCGTTGGGTCTAATTACAGTTTGTGTGGTGACGAAGAGGGTGGACAGTGGCAGGAGTGGCTTCCTGCAAGTGACAGGAAGCCAGGGCTGAGGTTTCAATGACTGGGTTGCTCACTCGAGCAGGGCGTTGCAGGAACTTTGCAAGTCGGGACCGGTCCTCCTGGGCACTTGCTTGCGGAGGCTGCCAGGAGACCACGGCTGGGGGCACCCCTGCCACGCGGGGCCCCG
>NW_009218962.1:4171-5730 GCF_000690835.1 Fulmarus glacialis
CGGGGCCCCAGGGGTGGGCCCCCCTCTGCCGGGGGAGCCCCTGAAGCCCCTTCGCTTTGGGGGGCTGCTTTGGGACCATGTGCAGTCCTGCGTGGCATAGGGGGTGTACCCAAGAAGATACACCATGGAACGTGGGCTGGGACGGAGCGGTCCCAGGGGCCTGGGGCTGCCTAACCTCCTGTGTCTGTGTCTCCTTCCAGCTCCCCTGCAGCACAGGATGAAACCGCTGGCATCCTGCCTGGGCCTGTGGCTTCTCTTCCAGCTCCCTACCCTGGTCTGTGGGACGCGTGTGGTCTACAAAGTGCAGGAGGAACAACCCCCCAACACCCTCATAGGGAGCCTGGCCTCTGACTACGGCTTCCCAGACGTGGGGCACCTCTACAAGCTGGAAGTGGGGGCCCCGTACCTACGTGTGGATGGCAAGACTGGGGACATCTACACCACAGAGACCTCCATCGACCGGGAGAGCTTGCGTGACTGCCAGCACCTCCTGCCCGGGAAGCCCTGCTTCCTGGAGTTTGAAGTGTCCATCACTGACCTGATCTTGAACAGCAGCCCACGCCTGCTGGAGGGGCAGATAGAGGTGCTCGATATCAATGACAACACCCCCAACTTTGCCTCGCCCGTTCTCACCCTCTCCATCCCTGAAAATACCAACATCGGGGCGCTCTTCCCCATCCCCCTGGCCATGGACCGGGACTCAGGCCCCAATGGCGTTGCCTCCTATGAGCTGACGGCTGGACCGGAGGCGCAGGAGCTCTTTGGGCTGCAGGTGGCGGAGGATCAGGACGAGAAGCAACCTCAGCTGATCGTCATGGGGAACCTGGACCGGGAGCAGTGGGACTCCTACGATCTGACCATCAAGGTGCAGGACGGAGGCAACCCTCCGCGGGCGAGCAGTGCCCTGCTTCGCATCACCATCCTGGACATGAACGACAACGCGCCCAAGTTCGAGAAAGCCCTGTACGAGGCGGAGCTGTCCGAAAACAGCCCTGTGGGGCACTCTGTCCTCCAGGTGAGTGCGGGAGCTTTCTTCTCGTCTCCAGCTCCCCTCCCGCCTGGCTGCAGCAGGGACAACCTGGGGAGCATTTATACGGCAGACTGCTGCCATGGTTCCTCAAGGGGGGAGGGAGCCTAGAAGGGCTGCAAGCCGTAGGAGCCCACAGTGTCACCCGGGGCCAGCAGGCAGGCAGGTCCCTGGGTTGTCACATCTGCTAAAACAAGGTTTGAAAGGATGCGCGGGAAGGTGCAGCCAGAGCGGGGGCTGCAGGACACGACGGAGGGGCAGCAGCAGGGCTGGCAGGTATGTGGGAGCAAGGCTCTGGGTTATGGGGAGGGCTGGGACCTGAGGTTCACGGGGAGTCTGGCTTCATGCCAGACCGGTCTCAATGCTGCCCGCAGACAAGACATAGACTCTTTCATAAGTTGCATTCCCTTGGCCGCTCCATGGAAACTCAGGCTCGTGCAGGAGATGGGGGGCAGGCAGCATCCCTGCTGCCCATCTAGGGGGGCTGCCCGTGACTCCGGGGGATCGTCACTGTCTGCAGCGCACCGGGGGC
>NW_009218962.1:5796-9081 GCF_000690835.1 Fulmarus glacialis
GGCATGAGAATGATGTTAGCCGACATACGTTTATCTGCAGCTGCCATCTTAATAAGCAGAGCGCAGCCAGCTCTCATCTGCTTGCTAATTCTAATGTGAATTTTTTAAGAATTCATTTTTCACTGTTAAGAGAATGGAAGTTGGAAGCAGATAAGGGAGCTGCACGGCCGGGAGGAGAATGGGCTGAGATGCCACTGCTGCCATTGCTCAGCTTTTATCTTTCAGGGGGAAAATGACTTCCGCCTTTTTTGTGAGTGGAGGTAAAAGGTGGAATTTACATTTAACAACTTTCGTTCTCCATCCAAATCTGCTGAGCAAGATAACGGTGGAGCAGCAAATGGTGCAGAGAAGAGGCTGCTCGGAGAGCCGATTAGGGAGGCAAATGTTAGACAAACCTCATCTTCTTTAGAAAGCAAATAATAGGCGTAGAGGCAGGTTTAAGCGAATGCAGAGCTCCTGACGGGCAGGCAGGGACGGCTGGTTCCGTGCAGAGCTTAGGCAGCCCCAGTCCCCACTTGGCTGCATCCCTGAAAAAAGGCTCTGCACATCCTCGCCTCCCTCCTCATCCTTGCCTTGAGCCCCTGTTCGGGGAGAGTTTTGCTGAGCGGGTGCAGCCAGAGCCATCCTTCCATACTGCTGCCTGGGTCGTGGCTACGAGGGTTCCCGGAGGATTCCCTGCGTGCTGGAGCTGGCTGGGAGCGGAGCGCGGCCGACCGGCCCAGCCGGTTTCGCTGGAAGAGCAAGAAAAAGCCTCTGTGCCGGAGGGCCACTCCCAGCCGCTCTGCCGGTCCCAGGCTCTTTGCCCCATAGTCCTTGGCTCTGTAAGAGGAAATCCTGGTTTTTCCCCACCAGCCATCCCCAAAGGAGGCCGTGGTGGGCAGCGCGGCAGTTTGCGGAGGGGCTTGTGCTGCCTTGCCCTCCTGCTCACCGTTTCTCCCTCCATCCTGCAGGTGAAAGCCAATGACTCGGACCAGGGCGCCAACGCCGAAATCGACTACTCCTTCCACCAAGCCTCGGACATGGTGCGCCGGCTGCTGCGCCTGGACCGCGCCACGGGGCTCATCACCGTGCAGGGGCCCATCGACCGCGAGGACGTCAACATCCTCAAGTTCTCTGTCATGGCCAAGGACAAGGGGGCCAACCCCAAGAGCGCCCGCACCCAGGTGGTGGTCACCATCAAGGACATGAACGACAACGCGCCCTCCATAGAGATACGGGGCATTGGGCTCGTGACTCACCAGGATGGCATGGCAAACATCTCGGAGGATGTGCCAGTAGAGACAGCAGTGGCTCTGGTGCAGGTGTCCGACCGAGATGAGGGTGAAAACGCCGTGGTGACCTGCGTGGTGGCTGGTGACGTCCCATTCCAGCTGCGGCAGGCTAGTGAAACAGGGAGCGACAGCAAGAAGAAATACTTCCTGCAGACCACCACGCCGCTGGACTACGAGTCAGTGAAGGAGTACACGATTGAGATTGTGGCGGAAAATCAGGGAACCCGCCCCTCTCCAGCACCAACTCTTTGAAGGTGCAGGTGTTGGATGTGAATGACAATGCACCCGTCTTCAGCCAGAGCTTCACCGAGGTGGCCTTCCCCGAGAACAACGAGCCCGATGACCTGGTGATGGAGGTGAGTGCCAGCGATGCTGACAGCGGCTCCAACGCCAAGCTGGTTTACTCCCTGGTGACGGACCCCTCCTCCAAGGGCTCCTTCACCATTGACCCCGACTCTGGGGAGATCCGGGTGAAGGCGGTGCTGGACCGAGAGCAACGGGAGCGCTACGAGTTCTTGGTGGTAGCGGCAGACAAGGGCAGCCCCAGCCTCAAGGGCACAGCGTCTGTGGCCATCAACGTCATGGACAGGAATGACAACGACCCCAAGTTCATGCTGAGCGGCTACAACTTCTCAGTGATGGAGAACATGCCGCCCCTCAGCCCTGTGGGCATGGTGACGGTGATCGATGCTGACAAAGGAGAAAATGCCCGCATCCAGCTGTCGGTGGAGCAAGACAATGGGGATTTTGTCATCCAGAATGGCACTGGCACCATCCTCTCCAGCATCTCTTTTGACCGGGAGCAGCAGAGCACGTACACGTTCCGACTCAAGGCAGTGGATGGTGGGGATCCTCCGAGGTCTGCCTACGTGGGGGTGACCATCAACGTCTTGGATGAGAATGATAACGCCCCCTTCATCACTTCACCCTCCAATGCCACCTACAAACACATCCTGCCCCACACCAGCCCTGGCCAGCAGGTGAGCAAGGTCAAGGCGGAGGACATTGACTCTGGCGTCAACGCGGAGCTGACCTACAGCATCACAGGAGGCAACCCCTTTGAGCTCTTCCAGATCTCCCCGCAGAGTGGAGACATCACCCTGGAGAAGGAGATCCTGCGCAAGCACCATGGCCTGCACCGCTTGGTAGTGCGCGTCAACGACAAGGGCAAACCCTCGCGGCACGGCACGGCGCTGGTGCACTTCTATGTCAACGAGACACTGGCCAACCGCACGCTGCTGGACACGCTGGTGGGGCACAGTCTGGACACACCGCTTGACATAGACATCGCCGGAGACCCTGAATACGAGCGCAGCAAGCAGCGAAGCAACATCCTCTTCGGAGTCATCGCTGGCATCGTGGCCGTCACGCTGGTCATCGTGCTGGTCGTCTTGGTGCGCTACTGCCGGCAGCGGGAGGCCAAGAGCGGCTACCAGGCAGGCAAGAAGGAGACCAAGGACCTGTATGCACCCAAGCAGGCCAGCAAGAGCGGTAAGAGCAAGAGCAAGGTGAAGAAGAGCAAGTCTCCGAAGCCGCCCAAGCCCACGGAGGATGAGGAAGAGACGGGGCTGCAGAAATCACTCAAGTTCAACCTCATGAACGACTCTGTCAGTGACAGCCCCCGAATCCACCTGCCCCTCAACTACCCACCGGGCAGCCCAGACCTGGGTCGCCACTACCGCTCCAACTCGCCGCTGCCCTCCATCCAGCTGCAGCCTCAGTCGCCCTCGGCCTCTAAGAAGCACCAAGTGGTGCAGGACCTGCCGGCCACCAACACCTTTGTTGGCACCGGGGACAACAACTCGACGGGATCCGAGCAGTACTCGGACTACAGCTACCGCACCAATCCCCAGAAATACACCAACAAGCAGGTAGGAGAGCTCATCCTGAGGCCGGCAGCGGCCCCCCCCCTGCACCGGGGAGCCATCTGGACAGAGGTGTGGGAGTGAGCGTGGACTGGCCCCCAGCCCTGCATGCGTGGCCTGGGGGGCTGGCGGAGGACTACCCCGGAGCC
>NW_009218962.1:9126-10428 GCF_000690835.1 Fulmarus glacialis
GGAAGGGGATGGGGATGGTGGGGGGAGGGAGGCAAAAAACTGTCAGAGCCCTTGTCAGAGCGCCCGGGGCTGGGTCCTGGTGGCGCTGCCTGGGTGATGGTGATGCGAAGGGTGCTGCATGCCTGTGCCTCTGCATGTGGAGCTCCAGGGAGGGAATCCCACCCACCCGGGTCCCCTTTGGGGACCGGCTCTAAGAGCACCGAGGAGGGCAATGCCCACCCTCCCATCCATCCCTCCGCTTGGGCTGACTCATGGGGAGGAGAGACTGGTCCTGCTCCTGCCACAGCTCTGGGCAGCCAGTTTCCAGTCCTGCCCCTGTCTGGGGAGCAGCGAGGAAGATGCTAGCCTTGCTGTTGCCAGCCTGGCTCTGCTGGTGCGGCTGAACCTTTCACCATCCCCGCGCAAAGCCGCCCGAAAGGGAGTTTTGCACCCGCTGTGGCTGCCCAGGCAGGTGGGGCTGGGTGGAGGAGCAAAGCTCTGCCACAGCTCTGGGCAGCCAGTTTCCAGTCCTGCCCCTGTCTGGGGAGCAGCGAGGAAGATGCTAGCCTTGCTGTTGCCAGCCTGGCTCTGCTGGTGCGGCTGAACCTTTCACCATCCCCGCGCAAAGCCGCCCGAAAGGGAGTTTTGCACCCGCTGTGGCTGCCCAGGCAGGTGGGGCTGGGTGGAGGAGCAAAGCTCTGCCTTTTTCCCAGGCTCAGGCTCTGCTTCCCCCAGGCTTGGGCCCTCTGCCATAGCCGGCGCGGTGAAAACCGTGCTTCCCTTAGTGCGAGCATCGGGCCCGGAGCTACGGCTCTGCGGGACCCGTGCTGCAGCCGCTGCGGAGGAGGAGAGCAGATCCCAGCGGCCAAGGCACTTCCAGGCGGCACGGGTCCGGCCATGTGCCAGGGCTGGGTCTGGGTCTTGTGCTCGGGACTGGAGGAGTGGGGCACTGGGGTCTCTGCTGCGTGCTGTGGTCAGGTCACTGCTCTTGGTCTAGCCGGGGGTTTCTGCTGCGTGCGGGGCAGGGCAGAAGTAGGTCTTGGCTGCGGACTGGGAAGGGCTGCTCGCTGGTGTGCACTGGAGCTTGGAGCTGTCCCAGGAGGTCATGGGATGAGCCCAGAGCTTGCAGGACCCTCTTTCTTCGGGCTGTCTGGCCGGTTAGCTTGCACCACGTTTCTGCTTTGGCGCCTGTCGGGTCTATCCTTAACTAGCTAGGGAGGGAGAGGGGGGACGAGTGCCTGTGGCTTTGCCTTCTTCCTGGGGCCCCGTGGGAGAGGACCACCCACTCCCCCACTGTGCTGTACCCTCTGTGCCCTGTGGAGA
>NW_009218962.1:10443-12627 GCF_000690835.1 Fulmarus glacialis
GGGGGCGGGGTGGCCTCCTGCCGTGGGGCTGAGCTCAGCTGCCCTGTTGGATTTGACTTCAATAAAGTTTTCTATTTTTGACCGGTTGTGCCTTATTTTCCCTACTGCCCTTGAAGATGCTCTTGCTCCCAGCAGTTTCCCAGGCACGTTTTCCACATTCTCAGCTACCAGAGCACCCAGGCCCCACAGCACCCAGAAGTGATGCTCACGTGGGCCAGCCGTCTCCACAAGCCCTCCACCGTGCCCCAGCGTGGCCAGTCCAGAGGCTTCATGGTACTGACCCCCCTCCCTAGATTGACATCTCCCATCTCCAGTCACTGCCTGGCCCTCTAAGGAGACAGCTTCCTCCAGGACATGGTTCACATACGTACATACACACACACACACGTACATGTGTGGGCATGGAGGTAGTCTGAGCCACGGATCAGCCCAGCTTTCTTCCACCCCAGCATCCCCCTGCATAGCTTCTCCTGGTTCATCCCCATGTCCTTTTGAGACCCACCCACGTCCCAAAGCCAGCACATGGAGGAGCAGATCCCTGCTGTGCGGTGCCTGGCTAGCATGACCCAAATCCTGCCAGCGAGGGCTGGAAGATGCCTGCCTCGCCCTCCGCAGTGCTGGAATGAGGACGCACACGGTTGCAGATGGAGCCTTGGTGCGTCAGCAGCACCGGGAGGAAGCACCCGAAGCAAGGTGCTCCCCCCACCCCGGGATGCGATAGGCAACCCTGCAGTGACGAGGGGTCCTCCCAGGCAGGCTTGCTGGCAGCGGCGGGGCTGCGGGAGGGCGATGGAACCAGGAGGCCATGCTCCCCATAAAGATGGCTCTACCCCTCCCGGCAGGCAGGTTGGGGGCGATGCTGATGCCGTGGGGCTTGTTGAGGCTCTTGTCTCCAGCTCCTGGTAGGCAGGAGCAGCGCAGCACCCCTTCCCCAGGCCCTGGGTGGGGCCATCCTACACCCCCCTTCCTCCAGCCAAGCATTGCGTCTCAGGGACCCCCTCCCCGGCCACACCTTCCTCTTTCTCATGGTTTTTCTTTCAAACTGGGACAGACATCCCTGCGCCCGTCACACCAGCTTCACCTCTTCCCCAGGGGCTCCAACCGGCCGCACCAGGCTGCTGGAGAAGAGGAGCTCTGGCGCTGGGAGAGATTAGATCATCCGGGGAAGCCAGTGGTTCTGGCTTCGGTGGTTTCAGCCCTGTGCCAGCCTTGGCTCTCACAGCCTCCTAGTTTGTTTTGCTAACAGCATAAGGTTTTATCTTGAACCGTCCAGGAAGTGTCTGGGCCTCCTAGGCAGGCAGGGCTGGAACCTGCGGGGAGATGCGATGGCTGCAGAGGAGGAAAGGAGACACCAGCAACCACCTAAATAACTAGTCCCTGCAGGGCTGGGCAGGGCAGTCTGGGGGCTTGGCTCAGCGTTGCTATCTGCTTCCCTTTGGGAACTTTCTGAGAGAAGTTTCCCTTCCTTACTTGTCCTCAGCAGCTCTTTGATGAATCTGGGGTGAGAACGCAACCTCTCAGACGCTGGCGTGGGGAGCGTCTCTTTCTTCTGCCCGTCTCCCAGGCTCCATTCTTTGGGGCTTTTTTATACTGGGGGGGGGGTATGCTACATCCTTTTCCGGCTGCACAAACCCAAGACTGCCACGGGTCCTTACAGCCCCCCATCTGAGAAGCTGGCTGGAGTGGTGTTAACTTCAGCGTGCTACTGCCAGCTCAGCAGAGGTGCCTGCACCTGCCTACAGGCTCAGAAGCACGGTGCAGTATTAATTACTCTCTGCGGGGGGGGCGGATAAGAAGAATATTGTAACTCTAATGGACAGAAATGAAATTGTCTTGCTTCAGAATTTAGCTTAGAGTCTCCATAAATTGCAGGTTTAGGTGTCGGCAGATGTCTGGGAAAGTCTCCTACTGTCCTGGGTCAGTGGATTTTCTCAAGGTCATTCACGTGGAATGAGCTGATAAATGGATCCAGCAACGAGCTGCAGATGGAGCTGAGGGTTCATGGGGGACCTGCCCTGTTTTTCCCCAGTTTCAGAAAGACACTGTGCTGGGAGCAGTTCCCAGGCACTGCAAATCAGCTCCTGCTCCTGGGATCAATTGTGCTTGGTTGAGATTTGGCTCTGGCGTGCAGAGACCGAATGAGGGAGCGTGTCGGTGAGGTCCCGGGGGCTGCAGTGCCGGGGC
>NW_009218962.1:12672-13937 GCF_000690835.1 Fulmarus glacialis
AGTGGTTTGTGCATCAATGGGGTGTTTGTGGGAGCTGGGGGAGCACAAGAGGGGGCGAGGAATGGGGTCGTATACTGTGCTGGCTTCTGGGGAGTTGGTGAGGATGCTGAGAGCCCCACGAGCAAGGCAGGAATGTGCAGTGACTCCCGGCAGGTCTGTGCTGGGGGATTTCGGTTTATGGCAGGGAGGGGTGCCTATGCCTGGGAGAGCACCGTGGGGCATTTGGCACCTCAAAATGAAGAGCTTCAGCCACGAGAGATGAGCAACCCTGAGGTACAGCCTGGCCTGAACAGCCAGAGACAGCGTGGGTGTGCGCAGGCTGTGCTGCAGGGGGAGGTGACAGTGGGGTGTACTCAGCCTGCGCTCCGTGCGTGGGAGGTGACAGCGGGGTGCTTACAGGCTGTACCCCACAGAGGAGTGGCACGGAGGTGTGCGTGGTCTCTGCGGCAGGGGGTGGCGGAGGCACGCGCACAGGCTGTGCGGCAGGGGTAGGTGATGCGGGGGGGTGCAACCCTCTCCTCCAGGAGGAGGTGGCACAGGGAGGGGTACAACCCCTGTCCCAGGAGGAGGTGGCAGCAGGGTACCTGCAGCCGTGCAGTGGGAGGAGGCATGGGGTGGATATGCAGCTGGTACCACAGGGAGAGGTGGCACAGGATTATGTGCAAGCTGTACTGTGTGGAGAGGTGGCAGTGAGGTGTACACAGCCTGTACGCGGCGGGAGGAGACAGTAGGGTGTACATAGCATGCAGCCTGGGGCAGGTGACGACTCTTCTGTAAGCAGCATGTCTGCAAGGAGGCAGTAGTACTTATTGTCCCTATCCCATTGAAGAGAGCATTGGGTGTCTCCTGCCTGACAGTCCCTTGCCCCACTATCACTTGAGACCTCATCCTTTGCTTCCTTAAAGGCTCGCCCAGCCTGTGCTACCTGCCTGGGGCTCCTCACATCGGGCTGGGCTGCCTGGGTGGCTTGCAGCTCAGTCCAGTTTCCCTCTTCCCACCCTACTGAGCCAGGTGCTGCTCATTGCTCCTTGCCCTCCTCTTCCTCTCACTTCTCAGACCCCCAGGTATCTGCCTGATACCCTTGGAGCCAGTGCTGGTCTGTGGCGAACATGGGCTTCCCTAGCTAGAATCTGGGGGGCTTCTCCTTCCACCTTCCATCCCTCTCTCCTGATCTCTCCCCCTGCTCAGCTCGGGCAGTGACCTCCCCCTTCCCTGTTGCTTTCCCCTCCCCATCAGTCTCTCCTGACTGGCTGTCTGCTGGCCCC
>NW_009218962.1:14114-14316 GCF_000690835.1 Fulmarus glacialis
TGTTCCCTTCACACAGGGCCGAGCCTGGAGCGGGGCCCAGCCCTGCAGCCTGCTTAATCAGTCACCCAAATCCTGGGGCAAAACCCGATGCTGCGATGGGGCGTGTCCCTGGGCGCTTTGTGGTCCCTCTGCCCGGAAAGCAGCCAGGAGGCCATGGATGGGGTGAAGGGCGGAGGGTGGGATGCGGCTGAAGGGGGTGGAG
>NW_009218963.1:0-15443 GCF_000690835.1 Fulmarus glacialis
TATATATATATATAATGCATATGAGCATTAATTTACTACTTGGTTATTGCTAAAAAGGTGTGCACAGCAGAAACAATAGCAAGTAAAATCCTGGAGCTTTCTTTTGTCATGAGCAGCAACAGAGTCAACTTTTGCATCAGGCCATGTTTGCACGTGGGAAATGTACCAAGATATTCATCAGGGAAAAAAAAAAAAAAAAATTACCATTTCTCTCGTCCTTTCTGCTTGGGAAAGTTGCTCAGCTCTTCATTCCAGCTACCTAACAAATTGCTAATTTCCTCTAAATGGACATAGATTCTGTGACTTGTTGTAGAGTATTTGAAGCAAAATTTAAAAAAAAAAAAAGAGATCAGGTGTGGCTTGATCTAACTCCTCTTGATGGAGCTAGTCTGCAGCAGAAGTTAGGAATTACAAAGGAATTCTTATTTTCTTTGTTCAAGTAGCTAGCCTGGAATTCTCTAGCAAGCTACTATTAATTTTTCATGCTATCTTTATTTACAGCTGGCTGCATTACTCATGACTTAATTGTAGAGATCCTCCATTGCACAAATCGATACTCATTCCAGGAGGAATTCCTTCTAAGTGTTTGCGGGTCTGATGAATTCTTACAAAAGTAAGTATCTCATTAAGAGGCGGTATTGAGTATGTATTGTGTAATATAAGCTGTGCATTTAATGCACTCTACTTACGTGCCATGTAAACAGAACTATAGGGAGAGTTAAAGTATTATGTTCCAAACACTTAATATATAGTTTCTTAAACTCCCAGAACACACAGTACTTATGTTCTACAAAGATGATGGTGTGCTCTAGTGCAAGGGTTCAAATCCTGGCTCCTTTATATAAACTTTGTGCAGCCTTGAATAATTTGTTTCATTCCATTGTCCTTCTGGTCTTTCTCATCCGTAATACAAGGATGCTGCTACTTCCAGTATCTCATAGGAGTTTTATAAGCATGAGAGCGTATGCATATCCTCAAAGGGGGAAATCACCAGAGAGAGGAGAAACGGTATTATATGGCTGCATAGCAGATGATTTTTCTTCATATCCAGTTGCAACAGTAGTAAAGCAAATGAAGTCAGCACTTTGGCGCTGACTGCAAGTTGAAGAAAAACACATTATATATACAAACAGGTCTTTCTGAATGTATGTAGTCTACAAGTAAGGAAGTAAATGCTTTAATTCACATTCATTCAAGCAAACTCTTGTGGTGGTTGAAAGCACTACTGGACTCAGCTAGTTGTTTCTTGCCCTCTGGCAGCTTAAATTCAGCTGTCAGCAAAAGTGAGCAGATTTTGTGTTGAAGCAGCTAAAGTGCAGGCTTTTGTCAGCTGTGCTGTAGGGACGGTGACTTTCAGCAGAAGGGGAGAAGCTGGCAGTTCTCTGTGGTAACACGTAAAGCTGGCACTGCAGAAATCACAGCTCATCTGTTAGAGACGTAAAAAGTGTTAGATAAAATAGTATATATCTATAATTGAAAGGGAAATTTTTAGAAGCAGTCATATTTGCAGTATAGTATAATGGATTACCTGAACTAGCCCAAAGGAAGTCAGCTTGATTAATGGAAGTAATGTAGTTGTGAGAGCAAGTGTCACACTGTGTAAATTAGCTTTGCTCTATAGCCAGCTTGGACACCTCTACACTTACACAGGTATACAGGTCAAATGTTCAGATGTTTATCGTGAATTATGCTTTGCAACCAAAGACAGAGACATCGACATTTCCCAACTCTTGTTCAAATCTCCGTAAAGCCAGAGAATCAGGTCATACATAGATCTGTTAATTACATAAGAAGGCCAGGGCTTTTTTTTATTTTCAAGTCTCTCTTCTCATTTCAAACTAATTGCTAAAGAAAATGGAAATAATGAGTCATTGTATTGAGGGTGAGCTCAGTGCGTTTCAGTACAGTGTACAGTATGTTCTAAACAGTTTTATTTTCACTGTTGGGAAGAACACATCAATAGTGGGCTGTTCAAATTCCTCCACTTCCAGAATCTCTGCACGTCTCATTAGCAGTGAAACAACGTCAATAATGTTCTCTGCTTTTTTGCTTTGCTCCTTCACTGTCATGCAGAAAGCACTGAGCTGCACTTCTGGCCTCAGCAGCTTGTAATTCTATACTGTGCCGTACTTTCAACTCCCTTTCTTCTGCCTTCTCATCAGAGTCTTGTATCTGAAATTTGAAACCCCAGACCATAATGATCCCTCGGGTAGCTTAACACGGCCTGCGGAGTTGCCTCAGAATGAAATTTTTCCTATATTTTGGCTATCTTTTAGTGCAAATTGCTTTCTTCGTGATGTTGCTAATGGAGTGATTTGATGTACTTGTGCAAAGTTCTTCCCCAGAAGAGTATTTGGAAATCATTCAGGGATGAATTCCAGTAGAAGGTCCCCAAGTTATGAGACAGCAAAGGGAATAAATACTCTGCTGCTCCTGCTTTATTGTAATCCAGAAAAAAATAAAGTGAAGCCAAAACGGTGACATGATGAATTGTTCTCAGAGCAGAGTGGTTTAGTGAACTAGACAACGTTGTGAAGATCTGTCAAAAGCTCTCTTTTACTATTATATTGGACTGTATTAATGAGCACTTCACCCTGCCTCCTGCAGAAGCACCTGAAAGACTTGATGATTTCTGGAATCCATTTAGCTTTGAATGAGATGGGGAAAAAATACTTGTGTGTTAATGACCATTACACTCAGCACCACAAGATTTCATCATCCGTTATTCCCTTCCTAAGAAGATATCCTTGAGCTCACATCCTATCTGACTCACAAGTAGAATATCAGATTTCAAATATCCAAATTTAAAAAAATCGGAAGGCTGCATATAGGCTACAGGTCAGTCCTTAACTAATAGAGCCATCTGTGAAATTCTGATTTGGAATCTTATTTGGTTTCTGGTCTTTAAGTTCATTTTGTTTACTGATCAGAAATCCTGGACTTGCCTCAACCTGCAGGCTTCCTTTTTCTTCCTACACTTCCTTTTCCCACAAGTTTTTCTTACAGCGCCTGTAGAAGCTGTCAGGATTCATTGCCACCTTGTCCCTGCCCCTTCTGCCATCGTAAGGTGTATGTCAGTTAGTTCCCTAGTTGATTTGCTGCAGTTCCTTTTTTAGATGATCAGTGTAAGTGCATCTGGAGGCAGAACCCTGTCTGAAAGACAGAAACTCCTTGAAGAAGAGAAGAGTGAAACCCTATCTGTGTCATCAACTATTCATGGAAGTTTCTGATTTTCATATGTATCCATAGACCCTCCTTCTCTGGGTATGCCCTCAGCTGTGGGTGTGCTCTCTACTCCCTTACATTTGTCCTGTTCATGATCATCTTTTATTTCTTGGAGGGCCATCTGCTGTTTCTAAAAATTCTTTGGTTTATCATCCCTTCATCCAAACCTTCTACATCTACCTTTAAATCTTGCTCTCACAGTTTCCTATCTTTCCTTAGATTTAGAATGGGGGCCCCTAAAAATGATTTTATTATGCCCTTCATGAAAGATGTTATATAAAAATAAATTAAATTGGGGCTAAGCAGCTTGTGTCAAATAACTCCTAGCTCTCAATGCCAGCAGCAAGCCAAAACCAGCTTTTCTCATGTGACAGCAATGAATCCATCCTCCATTTAGACTTTTTTTGCCTTTAAAGCTACAGGCCACAAGCTCAGAGCATCCTGAATTACCTAATAAAACAAAGCATGTGACTGTATATAAGAATATGGGGACCTCTTTTTTTTTTTTAAAGTATTTTTAAATTTTTTTAATTGATCTGTCTGTTAGCAAGAGGTTGCAGTAATGCAGACCCAGCAAAGGAATGTAGTCCAAGGATATTTATAAGCTTTATTTCTAAACATGCCTTTTTTTTTTTTTTAAGGCATTGGATTTTTTAAAGGATCTTTTTATATGTATTTTTAATTCCATCCACATTCTACCATAGTGTAATTTGCACAGTTACCTTACTGCTTTGGAGTTTAGCCAACATAGTGAGCAGGGGTATGGAATAAAGTCTAAATGCTTATCATTTATGCTCACGTGCTTGCCTGTGACCTATTCTCTGAGAATTGAGATCTAAATAAGAATTGGTTTTCACTCAAAGTGAAGTTCAAGCTATTAATTATACACTGGGCAGAGTTATATTCATGCAGATTGGGATCATAAGAAGCAAGCACCTTTTGGATGAATATGTTCTTTGTAAAAAATAAACTTCATTTTCTCTTGTCAGTGCAGATGAAGTTTCTTATTCAGAGATGCTGCTCAGCTGAGTCCTTTTAAAAAAAAAAGTCTGATTGAACTGCATTAGGATTTGGAGCTTATAGTACATCAGAGAACCTTGCTGTAGGGAAGCAAAATCATCTCGTGGTGAGGGATTCTCAAAAGACTGAGGGATTTTTCCCTTTCTCTGCTTCTGATACATTGTGGGACCACAGGCAAGTCACGTCACTTTGACCAGTTTATTATCGTGTCTCTTAAAGACAAAGACTACCTTTAATTTTATGTCTTTTGTCGTGGCATTTTTATCAAAGCTGTATTCTCCACATAGTAATTCCAGAAAAATATAGGGGGAAAATTGTTGAATTAATAATGTTGGAGCATTTTTATTTGTGTTTCTTTACAGAGCTCAGAGCACTGTAAACCAGTTACTAATAATCATGCTGTCCTTCAAAGGGGGCTATATTAATTTTATCTTAATAGTACAGGTATAGTAGCAGATCTGCATAGTGTTACAGCCTAGGGTATGGCTAAAAGGTAATCTGTCAATCTATGGCAAAGCCACACCTCTGTTTCTTGTAGTTCACTTTTCATCTAGACCAGGTTTCCACATTATTTTATTGAGGCATTAATCCATTTTGTCTAGTCTCTTGTGTCACAATACCTGTCAAAACTTTTCTCTTTGTATTTGTGCAAATAAAATCTACTCATGAAGTCAACTGTATGGCCAGTACTTCTGACTGCAATGTTTCAGGCAGCATTGCTATGTCAATAAAGGATTTGATGATGTATAGTATCTGCCTGACGCAGCAGAACTAACACAAACCACTAGTGTAGTTATAACCACAAAATTCAGCTTCTGTTGGTGTAGCTTGTTTCGCCTGGGAGCATGATGACATGGCAGAGTTATACTGGCAAAAGATAGCTTTTATACATCTGTGGTACAAAATTGTAACTACAGAGGAGGGTATAGTTACACCAATTTACACTAGCAGAACTCTGCTCTGTATTGGTATAGCTATATTAATTTCTCTCATTGGCTTGGTGTAATGTTGGCATTGCAGTAGGAATCTGTGTACTGGAGGAATCAGGAAAAAGTGACTCAGGACTCACAGATGTGCTTCTTTGTAATTTTCTTGTTACTATGCCTGTCCTAAGGCTGAAGGTAAGGCAGAATGGAAAGAGCAGGAATAATGGCAGGGTAAAATGTAAAAAACAGGTGTGAGGCAGTTCTAAAGGATGCAAGGATCATGGGAGAGTTCATCATTAGAGTCACGAGGCAGATATGATTAGGTGAAACGAGGAGAGGAAGAAGTTTCAAGAAACACAGATATGAGCTGCGGAGCAACAGAAGAGAATCCATGCTTTGGTACAGTCCCAGGAACTGGGAATCAGTTACTTGGACTTTGGCTTGTAAAGGGATTTGAGGAGGGTTGAGGTGTAACAGTGGTAAGCTTCCCACCAGTACAGGTATTTCACTGTGTTGGTGTTAACTTCTTTCACTCTTACTGATGTACTTTATATTCTTAAAATCCTTAAAAGGAATTTTGCAAATGTGTGGAGGCGCTATCAGAGGACCTTGCTTTAGGTATTTGTTATGTCAGATGGAACTGGGTTTGTCCTCTGTGACCTTTAATGTATTTGTTTAAAAAAAAAAAAAAAAATCCTATATCTACACTTACACCTTTTGTGACCTTTAATGGAGAGTATGTATTTTACTTAACTACTAGTGTAGGTGCAGAACATTTACAAGATATATGAATTCCCTGTAATTGTGCTGAATGGCAATTATGTACAGCACATTTATTTAAGTTTAACCATTCATTTGTGCTGGGGACCTCTGCTGCCGTGTGAGATATGAGTTGGAACTAAATCCAGCCAGTTTTATTCAGACATTCCATCAAAAGCCCTTTTAAGTAGAAAGAAACACAGTTTACATTTGAATTCTGAGTTTTCCATGGCACTTCACAAACCAGAAAAGAATCATCTTTCTTTCATGGCCCGGGGAGTTCTGAAACAGCTTATGGTGCTGTAAATCTGTATAAATATGGAATATCCCTTTTGGCACTTGTGTGGCTGGAGGCTTGAAAAAAGCAACATAGATCTAATTGAACACGCACTAGAGTTCTAACTGATGATGCATATTAACTTGTTTTGGTGATGAATTTGCCTTTGCAAAAATCAGTGTCACTTTTCCTACCCATTAATCCCAAAGGATTTTTTTAAATGTAAAAAGATGTTTGCCTTAATTCTGAAATAATTTTTGCATTATTTCACCTGATTAAAACAAAAAGTGGAAGGGAAACACTGAAATTATTTTTGTTCCAATTAATTTTAAGAGAGTGATAAACTAAGGCTGTATTATCACTTAGAAGAAGTTGCCAAGAGTGATGAGTGGACTAGGAGCTACTCTGAAGAGGCAAATAAGAATAAGGAGTTCCATTGTTATGGGGTACTAGAGCATCCTTGACCAGCAGAGTAGTTTGTAGGAACCACTCCAGCTGCGTGAGTAGAGCTCTGCATCTGACCTTAGCTGGCATATGATTTGAGAAGGAGGAAGACTGACTCACAGCTTCTTTTACCATCCCTGTGTGAGCTGCACAGGGTGAGAACTTTGATTTCTTTGAGAATCAAGGACCACTTCTCTTAATGTATCTGATTTTCAAACTTATAGTTAATATTTGATTTTCAAGTTGGGTATCAAACACTACAAGTCATTCTGCAGTGGGGCATTCATAACCAAGATACTTTGTATAAATTGCAGTAATTTGGGTTTGAAGAATATGCATGAATAATCTCAAGGTTTGGGAGCATGTGCAGTTCGTTTAGTCTGTTTCATTGTTGTTCTGTTACAGAACTTAATGGTCAAGGATATAACTAATAAACTGTTTCACCAGAAAATATGTCTGAACCAAACCCCACCAGTTTTCATGGAAGTAGGTGCCAAGTACCGGTTTTATATTATTCTTTGCACTTAGAATTTACTCTACCAGTGCTTTTAGGAGAAGCAGAGAGGAAAAAAAGAAGAAAGTGGCAAGCAAAGATAACCATTTGTTGTTTTGTTTTTTTTTTTTTTCCCCTCAAACTGCAGTAATCAGACTTTGGGCAGCCATGAAAGTCTTCGCAAGGCAACCACCTGCATTCAGCTTCGACTACACAACACAAATAGTTTGAAGCAAAGTTTGGCTCGAACGGTATGTCGTCTTTTTTTCCCTCCTCTTTCTTTCAACATCTCTGAAGGAATAAAATTCCACCAATCCTTTTATGTAGCAACTTGCAGTAATAATCAGAGAGAGATTATTTGCTTTCCTGAGAATGCATATTATTGCTGAACTCCAGCTGGAACGTACTGGGGAACATCTCTGCTTTGCTCCAGTACTTGTATCTAGTGAGTTACTGTAGAGAACACACAACTAAAAAAGACCAAAGGTTACCTTTTTAGAAAAAAATCAGTTTTGTCAGAATTTAATGCTATTTATTTCACGGGGTTAAAGAATTCTTATTTTTGATTGGCCTTTCTATGTTTTGAAGTGTAACAAGGGAAAAAACACTCAAAGTACTGTGTAAAATGAATTATATCTGGATTCTTGTCATTATCACTGAAAACCAGAGTAGGCTGATAAAAGCCAGAATCACAGTCGATGTGTTTGTGCGTGTGTGATGCATACTTGTGTGTGTGTGTGTGTGTGTGTGTGTGTGCGCTTGTTTGTAGACATGCAGAATTGTTGTCTGTAAGGACATGTAGTCCTAACAGAAAACATTGTTTTATCATCATCTTAAATCCAGGGAGATTCCTATTCAGATTATTTGAGCTTAAGCAACTTTACAGTGGATTACTGAGCTTTAATGACACTGACCTGTGCTACTAAATATGAGCTTTATTCCCAGTGGACCGCCTTGAATTACTTCCAACCCAAAGTTTGCAATACAGCAGAAGCTTTGTTCTGGGCCGCATTCACTGGCAGTGTGTTGACTCTGTTCACAGATAGTACCAACTACCTGCTTTGCATAGGTATGCTATTAGCCTGAGTCTGTCAATATATGGGTCAGATGGCAGATTTCTAACAAAAAAGGGTAGGGGCTTTCTTTTCATTTCTGTTAGGTGTCACCATATACAATATATTGTTATCTGGAGCATTAAAAAAGGACTATAATGTGGCCAAATTTTTTTTTTTTTTTTTTAACATTTTAACCAGTTTATAGATAAAAGCAGAATAATTGAATGCTGATATGTACAATCTTGGCTTAATTATTGGCATTCTTCACTGCCAATATTATTCATTTAATTATTTATTTTTAAAAAAACATTGATTCTTCTTGGTATAGCTTTGTCCAAAAGAAAGTAAATTAGAAAACACGGAAGCTTTAATCACCAGGTCACTTCTTCAAAAATGATTCAGATCAATGAATTGCCAACTGCTTGCTCTCAGTCTAGAAAAAATAAGTTGATGTTTGAATATACCTTCAGAAGGGGGTGAGCAAGTGTTCATCTTGTGTCCTTTCTCACCCCATCCCCATATCACAGCAGCAAAAAGAACATGTCCAGTGACCATTGGAATGAGTTTTGTCTTGGGAAAGAATCTGTGGTACCTTGTTGTCATTTAACTGCAAGTTGTTGGGATTGAAGCAGGAATCACCATGTGATTTCCATTGTCTGCATCAAAAAGAGATTAGACGGTCATCATAGTCATTTCTGGTGTTAGATGTATGACAAGACAACCTTTGTTAGGATATGGAAAACTTCATTTTTCCATATAGTGCTGCCAAAGAAGGGCTTGAGAAGAGTGGAGTGTTGATGATTAGATATAATTATGGATGCATGTAAGTATGTGTAATGGTGGAAAAATTATTTACCTTTTTTAGGTGAGCATCTCTATCTTTTAAATGGAATAATATATTATCGACCCCTTGCTGGGCAGTTGCAGGTTTCCAACATTTTCTGGCTTGAGAAATCAGTGAAATGAATTAGAAGTTTGATACGAATGCGTTTTGCTACTTATTTACATATAGCATATGGTGAAGGTATTTTTTACATGCATATGCTGAAAAGAGGGAGCCTCAAACAGCTTCCTGACAATCTCCTCTTCAAACTTCCAAGCCAATGACTGACTCTCTACAAGTTACTCTGTCTTCAAACAGAAAAACTAAAATATAGAGCAAATGATCAATTTGCTGTATATAGATCTGCTATTACTATAGATCTTCAAAATCATCTCTTTTGGAACCTAATGATGTGTTCAGGAGTCTCTTCTGTAGCTTTAAAGTTTGTTTCTGTGCTAAGGAAGCAAAACTCTATACCAATGCCATCTGGAGACTGCCTTCGTGATTCTTGCTTACCTTACATGACACTTGAAATCGGGGCGCATAGTTAAAAATATCTGTCTGTACATGCAAATTACTTTTTTTTTTTACTATTATGCTTAATAACCAATATAAGTGGATACTTATAAGTAATGTGCAACAAATTTTTTTTTTTTAAACAGACAATTTATGAACTTTGGCCAATAACTAAATGTTCACAATTCTTTTGTGAATTTAGCTGAAAAACATATTTTTTTAAGGTGAATACTTGCTTCCTTTCCTTTTGTGGGAAGCTGGCATTCTGTTATGAAGTATTCAGAAAAAGGAAATTGTCTTGAACTGAGAAGTTACAAGTAAGAAATTTGGCCTGGCGCTTTACATGGAGTCACAGATCTTTCAGCCAGTGGGTGACCTTTAATTTGATTTTGTTTTTTTGAGACATGAGATTTATCAGCCTTAACACTCTTGAACAAAAGTCTTTTAAGACCCAAATTTTCAATGTGCCAGATTCCTACTGCGCTTCCAAATAACCTTACGTTCTCTGGATAAGCTTTATCTTTATGGTGTGGAAAAATATTGAAGCCCAGTTTTATACCACATAGCCAGACAAAGAGCTTCTGTTGGCAGGATTAGGAATTCTACACCTTGCAGATTTTTCTCCACACATTGAAATCTTGAGAATGACAATGAATGTGGAGAAAATCCAATAGTCCTCTTCTAAAATGGTGGCCCAGTGTGCATGGGTTACAATAAGAGTGAATAACGACTGCTAGATTTGCTTTGACTACACACCTGTCCTATTCTGTATTTTAACCTAGGTCGTCTTTAAGAGGCAACTCTTAGGCACAAACTCCAGAAGTTGTAGTGGGTCAGAAATGTTAAATTGCTAGTGGCTGGGTGGTGTTTAGGAAGAAATATGCAGTGGAACAGTGTAGAAGCAGAAACCTTTATCCAGATACCATTTCCAGGGAGTGCTCTGCCTATCCAAGAGACCCATTTTTTTAGAGTTGTCCCCACACACTGATTATCTGGGTAAAGCATGAATCTTTGCAGTGGAGAAGCAGCAAAGAACACTTACAGATTTCTAACAAGAGCCTCACTTGCTTCCAGAAAGGGATTTTTGGACTAAAGCAGCCAACAAGCAGTATTTCCTGAAAGTTCAAAAACGTTTTTATTTTCATATATAGCAGCGTTAACGGGGTTAATGTTTTACCTGACATAATGAGTTAAGTGTTAACATTCTGAGCATAATCACAGACGAGAAAAGTCAGTGGTCCATCGTGATAAGAAGGTGGGGTTTTTTCCATTATTTAAATGTTTGTGACTTTTTAGAGGGATTGTGTAGTACCTCAAATAGAAGCGAGCCTCTTCTTGTGCTTAAGTATCCCTTGAAATTGTGCTACTGCAAAATGCTTTCTGTTCTATTAATATCCTCAACGTCTCCTTTAACTCTGTTGACTCAGTTTGATGGGTCTAAATGAGGTTTAATATACTGCAATGCACTGTGGAGGCCAGGAGCAGAGACCAAGCATCTTTTGATGTTTCACATTTTGGAAATGGTTACAATTACCAGGTAGAATGATTACAAACAAACAAAAACAATCTTTCAGGCAGGTAACTAAGACGCTTGGAAGACAATTAGCAGTGTTCAGGCCATTAGAAAACATTTATTGTCTCAAAGAATTTGTGGAACTGTAATTAATAACCTACAACAGGGTTTAACCAGGAAGGGTGACGTTTTAAGGTATCTTCAAGTGAATTATTGATCACCGCTTTACAGTAACTGACACAGCTCTGAAAGCTTCAGGCCATGAAGTTACTTTAGGTTACTAATGATAGCAAAGAACATGAGCAGCTCTTGAGCTGGTATAAGTCATAGACCCAGAGTTTTCCTCCAGCTCCGGGGCATGCTTGTGGCAGAGCACTCGTATCGGAAAGGAGACGTTCTGCTCACAGGCAGGAGCACCAGCAAGTCTGTCAGGACCAGACGAAACCTAACAGAGGAGACACAGACTATGGTGCATTGAAAGCTGCAGTGTTTCCTTTCTCTCTGGACCCATTTCTGTAGATCTCTGTGGGTCTACTGAAACCTGCTCCAGCCACACTGAATTCCAGCATCTGAGGTAGTCTACACTGACCTCAGTCAATTTTGTTGTTGCTGTTCTCTGAAACTTACAGCTTTGGTCGTAAAATGTATTTGAAAGTCACAGACTTAGAGGCAGTTTATGGAAAATAAATTTCCTTCCCTCAGAATTCATACAAAAAGATGTGAAAATAGTGTGCTTGCTTTTTTTAAAAAAAAAAGGCACAAACTTTGAGACTTTTGAGATTCTTCAGCTATCTCAGACAGTTATGTACATATGCAGCTACTGTTTATTTTTGTGAGCTAATCTGCGCTCACTCATGGGGAGAATTTGACCTGTGATCTATACGATCCTTCCAAATTTTGAACTTTGGAATACGTTATTTTAGAGAAATCTCCACTAAGGTTGTAGTTTAACTAGTGTCACAGAAACATATTCATAACTTGACAGCCCTTCTATATAATAATCACCCATATGTATTCAGGTGCTAAATGATTCACATACACCCATCTTTTGCCCTAGTCCATCAGATCCCCTGAAGCTTCTGGGTTCCTATCAATCACGCATATCTAACTTCTCTCTAAGCTTCAGGACTCCCTCCTTCAGTCTGTGTCACATTATATCCAAGTTCATCCCTCCCTGTCCTCTAGTCCTGTCAGTGTATGAGGTCAAGGAGGAAGTTTGTCATTTATCAGTCTTGTTCTCTAGCTCAAGCCTTGTCCCTGTGATTGCTCAGTTCAGATGTGCTCTACTGTTTGTAAGATCTCCAGAGGTGTCAGTGTGACAGCTAACCATGCAGTGACATTATAAGAATGTAGGGTCTATTTTGCAGAACATATACACTACTCATCTGTAGGGTAACATGACTTTGAAAATAAAAAAAAAAAAGGGGGGGGGATATGATCTAAACTGAGAGTCAAGATGGATGTGATTGACTATTGCTCTGTCTGGAAGTAGCAAATTCAAATCATGATATTATAGCAAGCAACCATGGAGTGCTTGGTGCTATTTCCTTCCTGGAATGCATGCTCCTGATTACGGTAGCGCTACAAAATATTCTCAAGGCTTGAGATGTTATACCAGTCCTCTAGCATGCATGATAGCTGTCAGAGGTCAGGTGCTCCAAGGCCCAGAGTATGGTATGGACAGAAGACATGAATTGTGAGCAAAACTAGCAGTTATTAGGTCAGAGCCATATGTAGCACAATTAGTGCTGCACTCAGGAAATTGGCATCCATAAGCTATTTTTGTATGTCTCGTAATAATTTTTGTAGGAACAACTCAGTGGGGTTCAGAGACAGATTCTGAAATCAGCTGAGAAAAGACCGTCTACTCTCAAAGGCATTCCCTAACCCCCAAATACTTACCCTGTCTTCTCCTCTATAATAACATTTAACACTCTCATGTCAATACACTGAGATAAGGAACGCAGGTGTTTGTATAAGATCAAATACCCAGACAAGGTGGAGCTTAGTGCTTAGGTCTAAGACACACATTCAAGGCATAATGCATGAGAATGTTTTTCTTGCCTGCACCCCCTTTCATTTCATTCATCTAATTCATCTTTCACTTATTGCCACTATGTGATAAAAGAGATAGTAGCGCTCCAGATGGGAATTCTTTAAATGGTGCTATTGCTAAATCTCTATATAGCGATCTAAAGCAGAATTAGTGTGAATTAATTCACATGTCAATTAACATATTTAAATTGAATCCAACCATAACAGAGACACAAGTTGCTCAGAAATGTTAGCTTTAGACCACTACTGTACTTCAATTAACTAGAAAAAATTGCTAGTGTGATCACCTTATTCTGAACAAGCTTTCAATATTTGAATTCACTAACATTCAAAATATTAGGAGAAGGCTTTTTTAGACAAGCAAGTAAAAGACTGTTTTTTTTTTTTTCTTTAGAAAATACAAATTTTCTTTCAAATTCTGCTTGGGGGGGAAGGGGGGAATCACGAATCATATTTCATCACTGCTGAATTATGCTCTTATTTTTTTGAAATTTTGTTTATTGTATGAAAATATAACAGTAAAAGATGAACAGATGATTTTTTTTTTCTTACTGAAATGTTTTGCTTAAGGTTAAACCATTTTGTCTTCCCTTTGCAAAGAACTTGAAAGTTTCATTAGTTTAGTCCAGCCTAAAATAGAGTCACCTTTCAGATTCTTCTGTATCCTTAGCCAGATCTAATTTCTGTCCTCTGCTTCACCTTTGAGCAAACAAATATTTTAGATCAGTACATATGTAAATAAATAGGTTGTTACCTGGTTGCCTAAGCTGTGCCCATCCCAGCCATCATTTGCATTTCTAGAGATACTAAGAAAAATAATGTCTGGCAGCTGTCCCAGCCACTATGGAAACAGAAGCTCATCACCACTAGATGCATATATGCTGTGCTGCTCTCCTGCTTCTGTGTTCGTATTTAATTCTTTTCTTTCTTATCCCCTCATCCCTCCCAGGGTTATACCTGTTCATAAGTGTCATTCCCTTTGTAATTCTTGACCAGTGAATTTGGGGTCATGCTTATCACAAGCCTCTCAGTAACTTTTCCCTATGAGTTATAGGGTTATGGGCTCAACCATGAGTCAGAAAAAGGGAAGAATTTTCAGGACATGGTGATGCCTACAAGCTGGCAGTACATGTCTAGCATGGGCTGAGCTACCTCCATGGGGTGGGAGAAGTTAAGGCATCAAAGGCAACAAATCCATGGGGCTGGAGAAAGGACTATATCTGAATGGGAACAGGTTTGGTCAGCAGAATGTGTCAAATAAGGCAAAATCACAGAATCGTTTAGGCTGGAAGGGACCTCATGGGATCATTTTATCCAATCCCCCTGCTCAAGCAGTGTCAGCTGGAGCAGGTTGCCCAGGACCATGTCTGGTCAAGTTTTGAATATCTCAGCAGACATTCAGACCTACTCCACAACCTTTCAGGGCAACCTCTTCCTGTGTTTGACTACCTTCACAATGGTTTTTTTTTCTTGTGTTAAGGTGGAATTTCATGTGTTTTAATTTGGGGCCTTTGCCTCTTGTCCTGTCAGTGAGCACTACTGAAAGGAGTCTGACTCCCTTGTCTTCATTATTTCCCATCAGATATTTGTACACATTGATAAGATTTCCCCTGAGCTTTCCCTTCCCCAGACTGAACAGTCTCAGCTCAGCCTCTCCTCATACAAAAAAAATGCTTTAGTACCTTGAACATCTCTGTGACTCTTCACTGAGAGAAATCCCTTCAGAGGGGTTGCAAAGTATGGTACAGATGTTCTTCATTGGGTTCTCTCGGAAAAGGAAGTAGCAGAGAGGTTGTGGATGCAAACTGATTTCTGCTTCATGACTAGTGTATATTGCCATTGCAAAAGGGTGTCTTCTCTCTGTAACAAGAAAGCAGAGGCAGGGTTTACTGAGGCCTGGCTACAGTCTTAATCTATATGTAGATCTAGGAGGAACTACTGTGACAATCTGGTTTGGCCTTTTAGACAGTACAACCCAATGTAACATGAGAGAGATTCACCAAATAAAATTTCAGACCGAAACATCCTGAACACTCTGAAAGGAGAGTTCCTGAAAGAACATGCTGACTTCGGAAAATACCAAGCAAATCTCTCCAACATACATTCTTCCTATCAGAATACTATATCTCACTATATGCTTCTCTTCCACAGCATGAGGATGACCAAAGACTGTTCAGTGTGAATCAGCTGTTAGAAGACACTTGTGCCTGGAGACTGACTCGGTAAGAACACTGGTATTTAACAGTATTTCTGTTTGAAATTGTTCATATTGGCGGCCAGTCACAAGCGGTGTTCCCCGATTGTTCATATTGGCGGCCAGTCACGAGCGGTGTTCCC
>NW_009218964.1:0-10251 GCF_000690835.1 Fulmarus glacialis
CAGAGTTGTTCAGGTTTCGCTTGTGACCACTGTCTTAAAAGAGCTCAAAGTTCACTTGTGTACAAACCAGAATCCCTTGTCATTTTTTATATATTTTACTGACAACAGGAAAGTTCAAATGGCTAAAAGCAAGGCAAGAAACAGATTCCATAAGACAGCTTTAAATGTTAGTCAAGTATAAGAGATTGCTTCTGTACTTTAAGAACTGATTGCTGCCCCTTCCACGAAAACAGTCTTTCACTAAACCACAGCATAACCAGAGAAATAAGAATTTTAGCTGTAGTTATTTTTCTAAGGTGACTAAAGCCTTATTTATATTAATGTACAGGTTTTTAAATTGGTTGTGCTGGATGATCAAAAAGAAAACATAACCTGTTAGATTAGTTTCACTTTTTACACAGCTGTTTGACAAGCTGCAAAGTAGTAATAGACTTTATTGCATTACGCTGTACTCGACACATCAAATATGGGAATATTGCCCTGCTGTTTTGTACCATGAACTGAGATGTGTTACAGTAGTGGCAAATAGGGTCTTAATCACTCTTTTGGTTAGAATACTTACATGTTTCAGTAAATGAACTTTCACATTTTCCCATTTATTATCACTTCTAAGTTCTACATAATTGCCATGGTATTTATCAGTGCCAAACAATTTCATTTGTTTTATAGGCGACTTCTCTCAAAGTGTTTTTCCTATACAAGTGCTAGGTGGAGCTGGATAGCCCTGTCCCTCCCGCCACGCCAGACTGCGGTCTTGTCTCTGCTAGCAAGCTTTTAATCTTCACAATAATAAAAGTTACGCAAGAGAAGAGTCAGTCATTTTTATTTCTGTGGCAACTAATATATCAGACGCACTGAACACCAACTGAGAGAACATGAATAAAATTGCTGCACAGAGAGACTGGTCCATGGCAGTTAACAGCAAAGAATCCTATCCCGGGTTTTCTACACAGAAAATACTAAGGATTCCTCCCTGCACTGCAGGATCCTTAGGGCAAAAGACTGTTAAATTAATATAGCTCCAATCCTAAAGTATTTGAGACCTCTTCAGTGGTTTTAAGGAGAGAAATAATGTGCAAAGCTCTGGAAGAGATTAAATGGAGGAGGTAGTAGCTATTTCTGCACTACACGTGACTTTCCCAGGGGAAGTCATTCCCACCCCACTTTGGCACCCCTGAGGCTACAGCTGGAGCCCTGGCCTACGTCCCGGCTTGGGCTCCCCAGCACGAGACAGGCATTCACATACTGGAGCAAGTCCAGTGAGGGACACTAAGGCAATCTGAGAGCTGGAGCACACGATGTGTGTATCAAGAACTGTGACAAAGCATGGCACATATGAGATTTTTCTTCTCCCCTCCTGACAGCGTATAATAGATGCTGTTCATTATTAGCTACTTGGAAGGTGCATTTCCCTGAAACACATGTGATTATTATGCTATTTTTAATACCATTTGCTTTTAAAATACGACTAATAATGTATCTTTCCTTTGCCATACTGCCTTCTCTTTGTGGATTATCCATCAGAAGTTTTGTTTTCACCCTGTGAGATATTGAAGTATTCATTATTATCCACAATTCTCAGAGAAGAAAGTTAAAGTTTAAGTAACTTGCTCAGGGCAGTAAAGAAGTTGTTAGAGAGTGAGGGGCAGAACACAGATCTTGTTATTTTAACCCATAGCCAATCCTCTAGTATAAAAAAGAGTTACACTGTTACACTGAACCAAGATCTCATGTTAACAGGCCACTGATTTTTTAAAAAAATAATAATGTACTGTTGTGCTTGTAGCAAGAACCAACCAATTCATAACAAAGAACAGAGAGAATATTAAACCCATACTGCAAAAATAACATAACCACAGAGAAAACTGTGTTTGTTTTTAATGACTTTCCATGAAAATTATGTAGGGCATCAGAGCTGACCTCCCTTGGTGGCAGAGTAACACAGGAAAGATTTTGAAAGAAATGGGTATGGTCTGTTTGATCTCCTTGGAGTATTTACTTCAATGTTTCAGAGCACACCTAAATAGATTATTCATTACTTAAAATATAAGAATTAACTGAAATAAAGTGTTTCATGTCTATTTACATCAAGCTTCAAACTCAAGAGTCATGGGTAGACAGACTGTGAATAACAGTCTGATAATCACAGAAAAATCAAACTTTACCCAATGCTTGAAGGAGATGTACCCCACAACCTTTCTGCATAGATGTAAAAATACGACAAAACAAAACAAGACTGCCATTGAAAAATAAATTTGAGCATTCCAGTCCAAAGGATAAGGCACTGGACAGCTACCTGTAGCAGGATATTAAGAACTGATACTCGGGAAGTGGGCTACCTAGACCATAATCCATCTCTCCAAAAGGCAATGCTCTTGTGCTTTTCTGCTGCTGACGTCATATCAGGCCAATTATTATATTTATCAAATTGTGCTTTTTGTACAATACCATATACATCAGCATGAGATACAGAGAAAAATGGGGGTTCTGCTCTTCTACAATAAGAAAAACTATTAGTGCTGAAAATTATTAAAACTTGATTTTGGTGATCCTAACTCATCTGAATAAAGATAATGGGAAAACCAGAAAGAGATAGAAAAAAGCTAATGTAGTTGCTTTGGTGCAATGGTGTTCCTCTTATTTAAAACAATTTTCAGATTCATTTCCTTTCTGTGATAACCAGTAAGAGCAGCAAGTAGTGAAGATACTCATTTTGCACAAGGGGTCATTAAGAAATGCTATAACATAATACCAAGCAACTGAAGATACTCACTGTATTGTAATTCTTCATTTTCAAGATACATTTTTTTTTATTCCCAGAGTTATTGACTGCTGCTTTCACACTGTTGTGCTACAGAAGGATGAAACTTAAAGCAAACACCTTTGAAAATCAGCACAGTAGATGTAATATACTCTGATCTTTTTTAATTTCATCCTCACTTTTTATCTTCTTATAAGCCTCGTTAAATACACTAAAAGACAGGGGACTTCCATGGAAGAGAAGAGTTTTTAAGATACTGGAAAGAGGACTAGAAACACTGAGATTCAAATATCAAAGACTGCATAAACCACTCCAATCTCTAAGTGACTGAGGATGTAGGCAAATGATTGAACAAGGTCAAGTCACAGTGGTGAATAAAGGCACCTCAGGGCAGCTGAGGAAGTATCACCAGTTGCAAGGACTCTCCTGTCTTTCCAGTTGTTGTGGTTTAATTCCAGCCAGCAGCTAAACCCCACACCGCCGCTCGCTCACTCCCCCCCCCGCTGGGATGGGGAAGAGAAACAGAAGGGTAAAAGTGAGAAAACTTGTGGGTTGAGATAAAGACAGTTTAATAGGGAAAGCAAAAGCCGCGCACGCAAGCAAAGCAAAACAAGGAATTCATTCACCACTTCCCATGGGCAGGCAGGTGTTCAGCCATCTCCAGGAAAGCAGGGCTCCATCACACGTAACGGTTACTTGGGAAGACAAACGCCACCACTCCTAACGTCCCCCCCCTTCCTCCTCTTCCCCCAGCTTTATATGCTGAACATAGCGTCATATGGTAGTGAATACCCCTTTGGTCAGTTGGGGTCAGCTGTCCCAGCTGTGTCCCCTCCCAGCTTCTCGTGCACCCCCAGCCTACTCGCTGGTGGGGTGGGGTGAGGAGCAGAAAAGGCCTTGACTCTGTGTAAGCACTGCTCAGCAGTGACGAAAACATCCCTGTGTTATCAACACGGTTTCCAGCACAAATCCAAAACACAGCCCCATACCAGCTACTGTGAAGAAAATTAACTCTACCCCAGCGAAACCCAGAACACTAGCGAACGATGATGAAGCAAATTAATATAAACTCATGACTGAACAGGCTAAAAATATGTGCATTGTTCTGCAGTTGCTCAGCATTGATTTGTTATACAACTGTAAGTCATTTGCTTTCAAACATCAATCCTCATCTTTTAGTTGCCACCACCAACCTTCTCCTGTCTTATCTATCCAAACTGCAAGGTCGTCTGGGAAGAACTGTCTCCTACCATGCACTTTTGCAATGCATAGGAAAATGTGGTGTCTGGTTACTTGGTGGAATTCTAGCTGCTGGTAAAATAAAAAATAAATTAAAGAGAAAAAAAAAAAGTAGAATACTGCTTCATATTTACTAATATTTTTCCCGCCTGCATTTTTCACACGTATTCTGTTGTGTTTTCATGGAGTGGCAAAAAACCTTTATCTCAAAGACAGCTTTCCTGTTTGCAGATATTACTCTTGGATTCATATTTTCTGGTTAGTCTATAAAAGCAAACATCTATTTTGCACAGGACTCATCCCTATCCATCATTTGTATAGGTGCAAGTGACAGCATTCAGACACAAAAAATAACTCTAATGCATTTGTATCTGTAGCTCTCGTGAGTTCTGCATTCATGGCACATCTCTACTATAATTCATTGCTTAGTAAAACACTTTGAGCTATAGTACATGAAAAGCACTAAATAATCGGTAACAGAATACAAACTGAACAATCTTATATTTAAAGTTCAAAATTTCTTCCAGCTGAATAACTGTGTTATGGAACTATTTGTGTTCTTGTGCAGTGGTTGTGTTTAGACTGTGTGAATTAAAAATAGGGAGAAAAGGTTAATATGGCAACATTTTGCTTCATAACTACTTACCTGCACTCTATACATGCTCAATGGGGAAACAATGCATGAATTTTAAAAGCCCTTAACTTCATCGATCCTCTGCTAGAACTAGTTTTAATTTTGATGCTGTTTTTTCTCCAACTGTTTAACATTTCTTTAGCTCGTTTATTACAACATTTTTATACTAGATTATCCTTATTATCTCAAGAGAGGCCGTGTAGGTTTGCCTATACAGTGAAAGAAACTGCAAGGTTAAAAGCAAGTCTGGGATAGGATAGCCTGTGAGGGACAGAGGTGAAGAGCACATTCACTTCTGCCATCCTTATGAGAAGCTCAGGCAGTTTTATGAAAATTCATAACCACGTGAATGACAATTGCTGAAAAAAACACTGACCCAAACCTCCCATGGAAATTGCACAAATGTAGGAAGGAAATCATTCTACCACTTTTGCCCCCAAAGCGTCAACAGAAGTGAGACCACCTCCTTTACTGTTTTACTCTTCAATATCAAAGAACCATTAAATCCAAACTAACAATGACCTTGTAAATTGTTACACCCCACAAACCTGCAGCCCTTGTGTGTTGATATACAAGGAAGGGTGATGGCAGGGAGGGTTCACAGGGTTCTGGGTTTTGAAGTGGGGCAGTCCAAGATGTGGGGCAGTCCAAGATGTTCTCCATCCAGTACAAATGTGGAACAGTCAACATTCTCCAAAAACCCCCAACTCTTCCCAAGTTCATTGGCGACGGCAGGAAGAACACGTCCCGTGGTTAAAGCAAGGAGATGCACAATGAGACACGTTCTACAAACCAACTCCTGTTTGAGGGCCATACCTATTCCTTTGAAGTCTTTTATATTATATAAATGTCCACAAACGTGCAAAAGGATTGCTGTTCTAATCACATACACGTAAGTTGGCACCCAGGAATATTAAGAACAATTTAATAAACATTGCTCAGCAGCCTGAAATTGTCAACGGAATTGCGAATGCAAGCCAACATATACCACACAGTCTCTAGTATCAGCAGTGATTTCAGGCTTTGTTGTTAAGTCAAATTAAATTAAGAATGAGTATTGTCTTTCCAATTTCCAAATAACAAAATATTTTGACTTTTCTATTAAGTTCCAAATGCACTGAATAGGCAGATGCAACCTGCATTATTATTCCCTACTGCTGCAGTACCAGCAATTGTGGCAAGTACGAGGAGTATGCTATGCTGTGTTAGGATGCCTGCGTCAGAAAAAGGCTCAGCTCTGAAAAGCTTAAAACCTTCACAAAACTGCAAGAGGGACAGCAAAGAAGGTGAAATGAGCAACACGGAGTCTTGGGATTAAAAGAAGCATCCCTCCAAAGATGTGACCGTGGAACAGTAGTACTTCTGGCATTTGCAGGCAGTGCACTGACTAGTCAGCTGGGTCTTCTTTTCTTACATTATTCAATAGCACAGTTCACTATTGAATGTCCGTTAGCAACTGCTTTCACTTTTAGTCATAAGGAATTTTCACTGACAGTGACTTATAGGCATGCAGAAAATTCATTCCCATTCAGACCTTTTACTTAGATGCTACTGCTCTAAGTACCTATAAATGATTTTAATGTAGTTGTGCTAGAGGGATTTAAAGCAAGGCATTTACCAAGATCTGCATTTGTCCTATGCACATTGCACTACAAGTGGAAATGATCTATGGTAGCATTCAGACTCAGAACCCCATGGCTTAACAGTTTTATGTTACTGAGAACTTTGCCTTTGGCTGTCTGAGCTTAAAAATCAATTCACTACTTTAAACTTTATGCTGCTGATGTCAGTTTTTATTGTTGAACTCAACAAACTGAAAATTTCAGAGAACAAGATCATGAAAAATTGCTTCCCATTTACCACAATTTAAAGCAAAAGGTGACCAGAGTCTTCAGTTTATCTTTGCGCTTATACAGTCTGATTTCTTGTCATTGCAGGATCTCAACTTTATGATGAGCAGAACCACATTTGAATCTCCAGATAAAGGGTTTGGCTCTCACACACTGTTCATATCCTTTTCCACTTTAACAAACTCCTAATACCTCTCTCTATTTTCAGTTTTACGACTGATTTTTATAGATTGATTTCTGCTCTCAGCTATGCTTACTACTGAAGTTAGTGGTTTATAGTGATGTAATCAAGATCAGATTTTACTTCAATGCCTATGAAGCTGTTTTCCTAAATAGAAAAGATTGGACTTCGGCATCTACGGTTCCTAAATAATTCTTGGCAACATCTTGATACTGGATCTGATTTTCTTAACGTCTCACTCCCCTTTGCATCTCAGAACCAAGATACAGATTGCATATAACTGCCTGAAATGTTAAACATGTAATGAAAAATCATTCATCTCTACCTGGGATCCACTGCCTCCTTTTCCTCATTCCTTCAGCAGAGGGGATGACTTAGCTGCATCACCCGGTGATATAAATAAGCAGGAAAATGAAGTTTTCCCCTCCTTTTCCAGACCCCAGGCTCCTGCTGTTCCCCTCAGAGCCTACCAGACATCTCCACTTCTCCACACGCGCTCAGTCAAGCCATGGCTGCGGCTCCGCTCATGAGCCCCTCCAAGCCATACACAGGGTTTTCTTATTTGCCTAGGCCTTTTCCGAGCAGTAGGGCTGCCTTCTCATGCTAACGCTGCCAGGCAATCAAAGGGCACATTATCACTGTTTTGGTGTGAGAGGACAGGGAACATTTTTGCTAATTGACAGTGTTTTCACCATTTGCTGACAACCAGCAGACTAAATCTGGCCTGAAGCTCGCGATGCTGAAAAGGTCGGGCTTATACTTTTCAGTCTTCATGGTAATAAACTGAAATGACTATGCATTATAAACAGTTATTTGGTGAGATCCTTTCCATGACTCCATTTTTATGTAAGTTTGCTTCTACAAGCAGGCTTTTAATTTAATTTTCCTTCCATTAGCAAACTTACCTCTTCTCCCCCGCCCCATACCTGTATTTATACAGTAGATGATTTTGTGTTTATTTAAATGTTTTCTGTAATTCTAAATCGATTATCTCGATGACCATGCCATGTTGTCTGAAATTAAAGCTCTGAAAATGTCAGTGTGCAAGCTACAATGTCTTAGCTTTACTTATATCAGCCCATAGAGTCTCTCCTCAGATTCTTGTTTTCTTAAATGTGTTTGAATGGAACTATAAAACAAGCCTCCTACAAAAACTGGTAGGTCAGCGAATGGTTATTGCTTCAGCGGGAGCAATCACACAGCATCATAGAATCTGTCAGATGGACAGTGTTAATTCTTTGGTGTTTGGCTGGTAATTACAGAGCACGGGAAAATGCCTCTTAACCTAGAGGCAGAAATGGAAAGGGCAGTAGCTACAGTTGTTGACACGCTATAATAGCGACTCACTGGTACCCTGAACAAGTCGGCGGTGAGATTAGTGTTCCCAAAGTCAATACTTGCCAGCGGTTATTGAAGCATGTGTTGTGAGATCCTGCAGAAAGTTAGAATAAGGAGTAGCTGCATTTGTTCAGATACTGGGGCTCTATTTATTGAATTGCAACTCCTCCTCCTCCTGTTCCAGGAGGCACAAAACCCAAAAAAAAAACTGCGGCAGGAATGGTTCTGCAATATTGATCCTGAAGAATCCATTTGAGAACTCCTAATTGTGGTTTTACACTCAAAAACAGGACTTTTTGATTGACAAATTCTTGTTTCTACCACAGTTCCTAAGCTGGGGAGGAGAGGCAGAAGCAACCACCCTTCTGCAGCTGGGGAAGTGCTTCACCCGTTTGATGATAGGTTATTTCCAGGAGATGTTTTCAGATCCTCTCAACCAACTTCTCTTCCCCTTTCAAGCATAAGGCTTAGAAAAATGAGCATAATTGCTGTCTATCCGATTGTTTCAACTTACAATAGCAGGAGACACACCTGTGGGAAGGGGATCAGCAATACCAGTGCCTGGACTGATGGGACAGCTTTGGGGCAAGCCAAAGGCAAGAGCTGGGTGGGCTCTGGTTGGCACCACAGCGCACACGCACAGCCGACTCAGTGGCCAGTCCTATTCTCAGTGTAAAGCCGTTCTGTGTACTGGAAAAAACACAAGCTTTTTTTTCTTTTTTTTCTAAGTAACAACCCTTTTCCTCCCCACTCCCAGCAACTACATCACCAGGGAGTTTATTCATGTCCTGAAGAGCTTTAAGGACAGTGTTATTTGATAAGGTGCATTTAAGTACATCTGATTATAATCTGCAGCAAAGTCAGAAGCTACTAGAAATCTGTCTCCTGTAATTGCAATGTCATATACAATTAATTGTTTCAATCGTAATGCTACTGCTTTTCTGATAGTGCTGGAAAGTTTATTTTAAACTAGTATGACAGAAAATGTTTCTTGCATTACTACCAGCTGTTATGGAAACTTTTGAACTGTGCTTAAAATAAAAGTGGAAATGAAATATTCTTGTTTTCCCTTCTGACATATTGTTGAAATCGGTTAAACAGTAAAAGAAATGGATGGTTGATGTTGTGATTAAGAACTGCAGAAAACCAGCAAGAAGGACAGGAAAGAAGGAATGTCACTTTCTGACCAGCCTTGGATAGTAGGTAAGAATGCTTAGGTCAGAATTCTCAGCACATATTAGAGTCAGATTTTTTAAAATCCTCCCTTTTTGAGATTTATATAGTAAGATATTTTAGATAAATTCAGCAGTATGGTTGCTTGATCTTCAGCCTCCCAATGGAAACAGCTGGCCTAACAAAGGCATAAGAAGCTTTACATCTCTAAGCCCCTGACGCAAGTTAGGCAATGATCACAGAGTTACCATACAGCTGATGTTAAAAAGAAATATTGAGTTGTTACTGGTTCAGTTGTCACCACTTGCCCTGCGCTCTGAGACAAGAATTTTGTGGAGAAATCCAGGGCTTGGGGTACATTGAGGAAGAAAGAAGGAGGTAGCAAACTGTAAGCAATTTTCTGTATTTAAAAAAAAGTTAAAAATGAAAAGAAAAATTCTTATGTCCTGTTCTGGGCCATGACCCAGACTAAGGTAGTTTGGTCATGCAGAAAGAGTAGTGGCTGGCAGTAAGAGCACATTATTTTTATGTGGGCTTACCACCCGGAGAGGAACACGGGGCCAATTTCAGGCAGAGACAAAATAAGTAGATGTCCATGGTGGCAGACTGTCCTAGTAAGAGCTATCCATGCCTCCCGCTCTCCTCAATGGTGTGATGGCCTTGCTGCTATTACTGTCACCAACAGCGGGGCTGAGCACATGGTAGAGGACATTGGAAACAGACAGAGGTGATCCCACTCCCGCCCCACACCGCAGCAGCCAGAGACAGCTACTTTTTTTTCTTCTACTTAGGGCAAAAATACTCCGTTCTGCTTAAATTGCCAAGCAGCATTGAGCTGGTTCTGATGATGAACATTTTCACTACAAAGCAGTGCTGAGAAATAACAGATCCAGGCTTTGGGGCTGGCAGTAAGCCTGCCATACCAGCGGCACACAATTTTGCCACATCATCCCTGGTTTTCCTTGCCCCCTGCATCCCTTACCCCAGGTTTGTGAGTCTTCCAGCCTTCCTCCAATTTCATTTCTTCAGCACTTACTCTGTTTGGCTCCTGCTTTTCTTTTCCACGTCTGCTGAA
>NW_009218964.1:10398-10922 GCF_000690835.1 Fulmarus glacialis
TGAAGTCTGAAAACATTAAGGTTTCAGCACCTAAAAGCGGTTCTGTAATAGGCAGTACTAGGCCAAACCTGACACATTGTCCTGGTTTTGGCTGGGATAGGGTTAAATTTCTTCCTAGTGCTGTGTTGTGGATTTAGTACGAGGAGAATGTTGATAACACACTGATGGTTTCAGTTGTTGCTAAGTGCCCTCCTAGTCCAAGGACAGCTCCCATACCTACTGACTGAGCTAGGTACACAAGATGGGAGGGAACATAATCAGGACAGTCAGCTCAGCTGGCCAATGGGGTATTCCATACCATGTGACGTCATGCTCAGTACATGAATGGTGGGCGGGATCCAGGAAGTACCGATCGCTACTTGGTTATTGGTCAGTGCGGGTGGTGAGCAACTGCATTGTGCATCACTTGTTTTGTATATTTTATCATTATCATTATTATTTTCCCTTTTCTGTTCTATTAAACTGTCTTTATCTCAACCCATGAGTTTTTCTCACTCTTACCCTTCCGATTCTCTCCCCGTCCC
>NW_009218964.1:10953-12178 GCF_000690835.1 Fulmarus glacialis
GGGGGGACGGGGAGTGAGTGAGCAGCTGCATGGTATTTGGCTGCCTGCCAGGTTAAATCACGACACACATGTACACCTGAACCCAAAGCACAGACAATTAATATTTCGCTGCTTTTGACTTAATTTCAAATGTAATTCAAAACTGTATATTGTCTAAACTTTAGTAGCCTATAGCCCCTTCTTTATTTATGTCAAATAATCCCTTAAGTCCCGCCAGAGCCCATTGAATAAGTATCTCTCAAGCTTATTTGAACCTCTAGACATTAATCTTCTGAACTTTCACCAATAATTGCAGGATCTTGTAATAAATGACCTATCAATGACTTACAATTCTTGAGAATATTTTCTTAAAATACACTGTGGAAGGGAGAATATCACTGGATATTCCATTCTTGCAAAACAGGCATACTTGTAGCTGCTGCTCTAAATTTTCTTGTTAATTTTAATCAATTATAATTTAATTTACAATTCTGTTTTTTTTTATATAAGCTATACGTCAAAAGCTGCAGCTTGAATCATGAATGTGACAGATATCATGTTCTTTTCTGGGTGCCAAAACAATCTGACTCTCGAGATATCCTGCAAACAAGTCTAATGCAGATTTTTTTCCCAGTGGACAAAGGTCAGATTTTATTACAAAAAAAAAAAAAAATTGTTGTTCAAACTAATAGCTACCTTTTCTCCTTACTGCTATCTCATAAATTCTATTAATGCTAATGAGTTGCATGCATTTTTTAAAGAGGGAATATATCTACCTCTATAAATAGATTTACATAATGGGACTACACTTTGGCTTTAAGTACTTTGCTGGAATGGAGCCAAATTCATAAACCCCATCACCTTCTCTAGCACAATATGAAATTCAAGCTTGTCATTCTCACCTTGAAGACCTCACTGACCGCTACAGCTCCTTACATATTTGTTCCCAGTGTTGCCTTCGTATGCCATTGATTTATAAGTACAAACCCAGAGCATGCCCAACAACAGTTCCTGCACCAGGTTTATTTGGTTTAACTATTTGGGGGGCTCATACAGTAGAAAGCACTCTGAAATGACTAGGGTATTCATAAAAAAATATTAGGTACAGCTCATGATGACATTTAGAAAAACATGCACAGCTCTGATCTTTAAATAGCAGACTAACATCTTGGGAACAAAGTGGATTACAAAGTAAACCAGAATGGAAATTCAACTGACAATTCTCACAGGGAATTGTATAAACCGC
>NW_009218964.1:12209-21307 GCF_000690835.1 Fulmarus glacialis
TACAAACATAATACTTCAGAAGGCATAGATGACTGACTTGAAAAATCTTCTGAAGCCCCAAAATAAGGATTTAATTTATGAAAAACATATCTAAAGTGAAGAGATTTTTCAGTGGATAAAGCGCAAGGGATAGGATAATCAAGTTTCCAGCAGCAGGGCTACTGCCACTCTCTGACTGGAAAAGAGTATAGCAATGGGGATGTGAGCCAGACCATGCCACCTGCTCCAGGGGCCAGAGAACAACTTAACTTTATGTTATTAACTAGAACAGAAACAGTCTTTGAGCTTCACTCTCTGAATGTCACGTAGGACTTCTTCAACTTGTAATCAATTAATCAGTTGGAATTATTTCTATTTTACTGAGAAGAACATGGCTCAATGCTATTAGGAAAGTGGCTTTACCAAAAAACTCGATTAACAGCAGCAAAGGTTTCTACAGCTTTAGTCCTATATTTTATTATTGTGGATATCATCCACAATAAGCCCTACAAACTCAATAATTTACTCTTAAGTTAGGGACTATGTAGATGCCCCATGTATTATATTTAATACTAGCTTTTTGCTTCTTTTATCCTCACAGCCGTGTAGTACCAGATTATTTTTTTATAAAGCTCTACAAAGATGTAATCTCAGTACAATCAAATCACTTGATGCTTCTAAGTCTTTTACTTCAGTCTCAAGTTGGCAGTAAGCTGTTCTGACACCGCACCGAGTTGCTTTTTCAAAAAGATTTTGCACAGTACAAAATATGTGCACAACACATACAAAGACACGGTAAAGAAACATCAAAATATGTCATTTAGACCCAATGACGCTATCTGATTTAACAAAAAATATGAATGGTTAATGTTAAATTCCTGATTTTATTAGATAATGAGATACCTTCTAGCAGTAGGAAAGATGACTGATCCCAAGGAGCTCTGCGGAGTGCAGACATCACCAGGATCACATCTTTAAAATGGATTAGAGTGCATTACAGAACTCACAAAAGAAAAGAAGCTGGTGGCTTATTCACTTCTATAAGTTATTCAGTAGTGGAACAGCTTGTAAGTCTTAACAGGAGAGAAGTTGTGGTGTGTACTTCTGTTGTGCTGAATAACTGCAGTGAAATACAATCTCTAATTACAAATGGGTTTTACACAATTCACCTTTTCTGATTCCAAAGTTTAAATTGAAATGACCAAGAGGCAACAAGGCTATCAATTCCAGAATATCCTTTCTCACAGCCAATGGCACCCCACGCCCATTAAAATCTAATGGACTCTCACCATTCACTTCAGTAGCAATGGATCACATCCTTAACAGAATGAAAATAGTTTTTTTGAGGAGTAACAGAGACACTGAATAGACGATAACATGTAATTACAGGTTTGAAAGATGTATATCTTGTATTTCTCTCAAAGCACTTAGACTGTGCCTTCAAAAAATCCAAAAAACTTCCTTTTTAAATATAGCTTTGGTTTTGTCACACATGTAACAAATGTGACTGTCATGTCATACTGACTGAATTCAGCATATCCATAGAAAAGACCTGTAACAGAAGGCAAAGGTTAGCTCCTAAGAAGGGAAAGAACATGTTGTACATTTGTATTCACAGAAAATGTGGTTGTTTTTTTTTTTTTCTTTTTCCAAAGGCAGTGATTTCAGTCATTTGAAAGCATTACAAAAATGTCACATACTATTCCAAACAGTGGCACCTTTATCCTGAAAATTAATCCATCAAGAACCATCTTGATGTGCATAAATCTTTGCCAGCACATCAACAATGCATCGGTTTTCTCACTCAAAGATAATGTATTCGTCCAACAAAAAACATTAAGGGGTTTTAGTCTAGTCTAATGCTGCTGCTATATTTTTCTACTTAAAAATGAAAAGAATTTGTACAATGGAGCTCTTTTTTTTTTTTTTTTTGAAGTTTGCTACTTAATGCTTTGATCCACTTTCCACAAAATTTTCCTCCAAACATATTCATTATCTCTGCCTCTTCCTTCACAAGCCCCATGTTGCAGCTCTAGAAAAGATCAGGTGAAAGGAACAATCAACCCGGACCCGTACATCCCGATTCTGTTCTTTTAGTCATTCATTTTGCAGACATTTTTGACTTGCATTCCATCTCTGAATTTGTTCGTTCAGCACCCACAGTCTCTAAAATTCGTAGTATTTTTAACTCTTTATTGCCATTGTTGCTTAAAGAAAAATATAAAATATATATTACATATAACAGTAGCCTTATCCAAGCTGCTCTCCTGGAGACTTGGAACAACAGAAAGGACAGAATTATTTTTATGAGAAAGGATTATCTTCCACCATTTGTGCTGTCCCTATTTACAAAGAATCTCCAAGGGAATAGGGGCAAAAGAAAATTCTAAGTGGAGTGGTAGATTCATAGTAAAAACCTATTCCTCAATTAAGGAATCCCATTTTTTATATTTCATTAAGTTAATTTAAACAAATGTAAAAGTTAACAACTCAGTTGAGGAATTCCAACTATTAGATCTACTAAAGGTGTACAGAAGCTGGTTTACTGAACAAGATGTCAGGCATAGTTTTACAGTTAAAAACTAGTTTTCCTTGGAATGCTCAGAAGCATTTCCTGGCCACCACTATCCACATGATTTTTTTTTTCCCACCACATGAATATTTGAGTACTTATGCTCTCAGATCACATCCGCTTTGTCCTTCAGGCTTCCAGGTAGCAATAACAAATCTTACCAAAGTATTGGCAGTTTCCCCTCTTTTCTTGATTGGGAAGGTTTTCTACAGTAGAAGTGCTGACCCCTCAGGAAGTCAGAGTGGCATCAATTCATGTTTGGAAGATTATCTTTATAGCAATAAATATGTAGCAATTTATTTCTGAAGCTTCAAATCACTCAGGGCAATCTTTACACTTGAAAGTGCAAACAAGTCGTAAGCCCCAGCAGTTTGAATAGGGAATAAAAAACCCTGAATAAGGATATTCTGCAAGCTTCAATAACCAAATTAATCTCAAGACCTTTTAAATTCAAGGGTTTAATTTAATGGATTTCAACAGGGTTTTTTTGTCTACTTCTGAGCGAAACAAAATGGCAAAAAAATTAGGCATTTCATCTGAAGGCTAGTAATGTTTTATTATGGAAAGATCTTTGCCCTGCAAAGGCAGAACAACATTCCCATAGCTGTTATTAATTCTGGGAAACGATATCTTGCCCAACCATGAAGGCAGTGGTGATGTTTGGTGCCACTGGCGTGGGGCTGGGGCTCAGCGTCCGGCTGGATCACTGCAGCGCTGGAGCCAACAGCTCTTGGGCATTTGCCACTGCTACACAGCTCCTTTACACCCATGTCAAAGCTCTCCCATTTCCACAGCAAGATTTTTACAGACAAATCAATTAATTAACTACTGGCAGAAGAAGGTTTTGAATTTACCACATTCATTCAGTCATGCCTACGTCATTTTCTAACTCCAGCCGCCGCACTTAACTCTCTGTTTCAACCAAGCTCAAAAGAAGGAGCCTACACTGCTGAGGGGTCTTAAAGAGCTTTTAGATATGCACAAGTGGTCCAAACAGAATCTCACGTGAAGAGGAAGATGGAGGAGCAGGTGATACCATGTAGGACATCTAGGTATTAAAACAACCCCTCAACTTTTTTTACGCAAGTCTGATAACCCCGAGGAGAACTTAGATATCAAAATAATAATTTAGCAAATGTTAAGACAGGCAGATAATCTTAAAAGAAATTTCTCTTTTCCTCTTTGATGCAGGTGTGTGCTGTCACAAAGCACCAATAAGCCGTTTCTATTTCACCTGCAACTTGGCAGATGGCTGCAACAAATACCTGCAGGCATGCAGATCTGTGTTCCAACCTGCAGAGCTCTCTAGGATGTGTTACAATGAAGGGTACTATAAGATATCTTCATTATTATAAACAGATACTGGAACTCTTTCTACTCTCTGGACATTCACAAAATACTGTCTTTGTCTTACAGATCTTTTAAACAAACTGCTGTAATTCCCACTCCAGGGAAATGCTGTCAAATGCAAAGAGGATGCATGCACTCACAAACACCCACTGTCTTTCTCTAACTGAAATGAAAAATATTAATATAGCACCTCTACCATTAAAAACCCGCACTAAAAAACACACACTTGTTTCTAGAACAACTTTCAATCTGCCCTGAGCTGCTCTTTGAACAAATGTCTATCACTGTGATTTTATTCCAGCACATAAATGGAGTAAGTTACACTTCATTGAGTTTCTTTTTTCTCCCTCTTCTTTTTTTTTTAGATAATGGAACTGTCTCAAATTAATAGGCTGGTTTCAATAGCTTATGAATTCTGTCTACCCTTTAAATACAGAAGCACATTCTTTGCAGTTTAAATTTGTTTGCTTCTAGTATATATGTGCTTCCAAAAACTCATATACAAACAGAAATAGTACACTTCTATTCCAAATAGCACTTAAAGTTAATGGTCTTTTGCTACTGCACCCATTTACAATGTCAAATATAATACTTGCAATCTGATTAACAAGCTGTGCTTCCAGCACTCCACTTGGATGTTCAATATGACTTCTATTCTTATTAAATGTAGCAGCATTTGCTCTTCATTCCAGTTCATTCATAGTCAATGCAAATGAAAGAAAAAGTTAAATTTTAATTAAGAAGAAGTGATTTAAGTTTTCTTAAGAATGACAAGAGATGGTCACAGTCCATTTGTTTTGTACATTCTTGATGGCTACAGACTTAAACATGCATGATTCAATATTATATGTAAAAGCATCGTCATTTGATTTAACAACATGATGATGAAGCTTTATAAAAAATTATATAGGAAAAATGTTCATGAGATTGTTCCAAGCATAAAAAAATACAAAGAAAATGAAATATATTAGATAAATATAACATACAAATATTATATATAAATATATAAATTAAACTAAAACAAATTTATCTGGGTGGTAAAGCCAAGTGCAATGGAATTGTATCATATATGAGCACGAAATTCTGAAAGGTGTTGTAGGCAAGAAGCATTCTGCATTTATGCCATCAGGGATGCACACAAAGATGCACTACACACAAGTACTAACCCAGACCATGTCTAAAGCATTGAGCAGCCACACACATGAACCAGAGGTGCTATGGCATGATGCAATAGACCTTTTCAGGTTGCAAACCCTTGCAGTAAACTGGCACTAGCTCCAAATATAAATGGGCAAGTAGAGATTTGGCTATAAAAGAACCAGAGCTAACTTTGAGCAAAAAAGAACTAGACACCTTCATTCTCCCTTAAAACAAACTCTCCCTCAGGCTACAACACAAGCAAGCAAGCACGGACTCATAAGAACATCTGTGGACATTAGCTGGTCTCTCTAGGTAGCTCCATAGTTTTCATACATAAAAGCATGACTAAGGATGAGCAGAATACAAAATTACATTGTAATTAATGCAAACCCCCTATCACACTTAGATATAAAGCACCATGACAATACAAGCCAGAATCACAGCCTCCCTCGTGAAATGGAAAGAACAAGAGAGCAGGAAAAATCAGCAGGGCCTACACATCACACACGATGGTGACACAAGGAGCTGTTAGGCGATTGCTTGCAGACTATCTTGTGAAAGTATCTACATAAAGGTAAATATATGTGTAAAAAATTCCCTGGTTATTGGAGCGTTACAAGAAGCATTAAATTGCTTTAATGGTTCCTCCAAGTGCCTAGCACACTTTTGGGGGCTGTAAAAATAATAAAAAATAATAATATTGGCAAGAGCAGATGAGATATTGCTCATTTCTCACTGCCACTAACCCCACTAAACACATCTGTGTTTACAAGACAGAAATACGCCATCTAATGACAGAATGACCTACCTTGTGACCATTGGATAAAATAAAGGAGAAAAAAGATTCATGCATGCCTCAGGTCAGAAAATTATTTGCTGTATAAACTGCATTGCCAAAGGTCATCAAGTGCTACAAATCTACACTTCATGGGCATTTCCCTTTCTTACAGAAACACAAATTATACATTTTCAGAAACATATAACCTGCATGTTAGAACTGTACAGGGCTTTCAATCACACGTCCCACATATAGTAGTATGCCTAGATATATTTTGTGCAGCTAGGAATATCTTGTTCATGTGCCTATCAATCTCCTTCAGTTCCCATGAATCAGGAACCCAAAAGATGCTACTCCTTCAAATGCAGTAGCTTATGAAACCCCATTTACCTTGCACAGCTTCTCTTTCATCTATAGCAGCCTCACCTACCTAACAGTTGCTTCCACGGGTGAAACACAAAACAAACCAAAAAAAACTATGTTGCTAGGAATCAGGTGTCAACCTTTGTGGAAAATAAGCATGATCATTTGTTTTGTTTGGGGTTTTTCTCCTTTTTTTTTTTTTTAAATTTAGCTACTCAAAAAAAAAAAAAAGTAAAAAGTGCGTAATTTTGTGGTTTTGAAGTCCTGCAAACCGTAGCAACTCTTGTGGAAAATGGGTTAGAATAGGAGCATTTCGTGTCATTTGATGAGATGTCAGCAATGGATGCCTATGTCATTTGCTGAAAAGTGAAAACATTACCTTGCTTCAATTACTAGTCGTAAAAGTAGGAAACAAGCAAATGGCTGTGTTTACACTTCCTTTAACTGAACGTGAAAATCTTGTGGATAGGTACCAAAGTCATACACCAGCTATGAATGCCCATCCACACATTGGGAACGGAGACAAAAGGGATATAATTTAATCTCAAATATGGGTCCCATAGCACAAGCTTGACTGTTCCATCAGCTTCCCCACCAGCTTGTAGAGATCTACAGGAACAAGGCCTGATGAGAAATCTCTGAGCTTACTCATGCATGTTGAAGCACTGACTTGACACCACACTCAGTATATTTGAACACTAAAACCTCCAGGATTTTCTTGAGATTTCTGTTACTAATGTAGTAAAAAAAGATCTTTTGTGCCTCATTTGGGTGAAGTAGGTCATTACCTAGTAATAAAAGCATGATGTCTTGTGTGGGCTACCTTTGCATGTGATCAGTAGATCTGCTGCTTCTAAAGCTGACCATAGGATTGGTACAACATTCAACTGAAGCAAGAAAAGATCCCTGGTGTGTGTATCGGAAAGTAGATGTTCAACTCTCGTCTTGCTCCAGAAAGTATGCATTTGTATGCGCCCTACATTGATATGTCTATGTGAAAGCAGCCTGAAGTAACGCAACAGTTCCCTAGACAGAGATATGATTTGATGTTTAAGGATTAAAGCACATGAAGTATAAAGGTATGCATCAGCATTTTTTGAGATAAACACACAATCATAACCAACTCTATTGACTGAAAATGCAATTATGGGTTCAAATAATTTCAGATAGACATTGTCTATGACTATTCTTTAATAGCTATAAGCCATTTGCTTAGTTACCACTTTGAAAAGACATTCAAATTTGTAATGAATAATACTAGAAATGATCTGATCTCAGGAAAAACACAGCAGAATATGCAACTGTCCTGGTTTCGGCTGGGATAGAGTTAAACTTCTTCCTAGTGCTGTGGTTTGGATTTAGTATGAGAAGAATGTTGGTAACACACTGATGTTTTCAGTTGTTGCTAAGTACCCTCCTAGTCAAGGACAGCTTCCATGCTCTACCAAGCACATGAGAGGCTGGGAGGGAGCATAGCCAGGACAGCTGGCCAACAGGGTATTCCATACCATGTGACATCATGCTCAGTATATGAATGGGAGGCGTGTTCCAGGAAGTAGCGATCGCTACCTGGTTATCGGTCAGCATGGGTGATGAGCAATTGCATTGTGCATCACTCACTTTGTATATTCTATCATTATCATTATTTTCCCTTTTCTGTTCTATTAAACTGTCTTTATCTCAACCCACGAGTTTTTCTCACTCTTACCCTTCCAGTTCTCTCCCCATCCCACCAGGGGGAAGGGGACTGAGCGAGCGGCTGTGTGGGGTTTGGTTGCCTGCCGGATTAAACCACGACAGTCCTTTTTGGTGCCCAACATGGGGCTCGAAAGGTTGAGATAACGATAGATCTGACCAAAGCGTATTAAGGCAAAACTGGTTATAAGCATTCACTATATTAGTGAATTGATTGGTCACAATGTTGATTTATTGGCTCTCAAAGTTGTAGGGCTGGCTCTCAGCTTGCTTGCAGTACATGTTCCCTGTTGTGCTGAGGGGAACCACGACAGCAATTAATTATGTGCTTTGCAGCTCAAGACACTGTAGGTGTAGCAGAACATACATAATTCCATAAGTACATGTCTATGAAGACAGTCTGAGGGACTGGGGTTTTTAGCCCCGAGAAAAGAAGGCTTCAGGGGTAACGACCGCAGCCTGCCAAGACCTAACAAAAGGGTCAGCAAGAAGATAGACCCAGACTCTCTACTGAAGTGCAGAAGAAAGAGAGATGATGGGCATAACTTGAAAGAGAGGGATCTTACTGGGTATGAGAAAAAAATAAAATTGCTGTGAGGATAATTAAGCACTGGAACAGGTTTACCAGAGGTTGCGGGACCTCCACCCTTGGAGGTTTCCAAGACCTATTTGGACAAAGCCCTGAGCATCCTGCTCTGAATTCAGTGTTGCTTCTGCTTTGAGCAGATGGCCTCCTGAGATCCTTCCCACCTGGGTGAATATATGCTGCTACAATTACCTGATGAAGTTAAAGTTTCCAGTTAAGAACTGTAACCTGTTCAAGGGCTGACTAAAACAATAAACTTACATGAGAAAAGTGCAGGTACGGTTTTTCTCTCGTGCCTTTAAAAAAAGCAAAATAAAATAACATGTATTTTATTTTATATATAAAATGTAATGCGATATAAAGACTTTTTCCTCCAGAGACATTCAAAACTCTTTAAAGAAACAAAGCAAGAATTTAGACAAATTGCTGAAAAAAGAGACATGCAACAAACTGTAATTCAGAATAAAGATTGGCATTCAGTCCCTGGGAGTTCTCATTCATCAGGATTACATCACAGAAAGATAACTGTCATGAACAACTGTGTTCCTATTGTCACATAATGCATTACAGATCTATATACAAGATTTAGTGAAAATAACTGTTTTCCAATGTTATTTATAGAATCATAGAATCAT